>NW_024350923.1:3389444-3403720 GCF_902729225.1 Pteropus medius | reverse complement strand
CCAACCAGAAGCTGTTTTCGTGCGGGATAAAGAAAGGCTACAGCTGGATTTTTCCCTCCAGATCATGAGCCAGTTTTCCCGACACCATCTGCTAAACCGCCCACCCGTTCCCCGTTGACTTCCTAAGCTCCCATTTACACAGGGGGCTGTGCCCAGCGCTCCGTCCGCCCCGCCGGGTTGCCTGTCCGTTCCTACACAGCTGTGTTTATAAATACATAAAGCTTCGTGGGAGCCCGGGGAGCCGTTCAGCTGGCGGTCACCCAGCAGTTGTCCAGTTGTTTCATGGCTTTTCATCCCGTGCGCAGTTTAATTTCTGGCCAAAGACTCCAGGGGACCTTGTATGCGGACTTCAGCAGCGCTTTCTCTGGGTAGCTCCCTCCCTTCTGACTGATTCCCCAGCGCACAAGTTCCAACGACTTCGATCTCACCCGAGGAGGTCTGACCTCTGTACCCTCAGCTCAGGGGGACCACCGTGCTCTCCCACGCCCTGCGCCGCTGTCCGGGACGTACCCCCAGACAGATCAGCGGGGCGGCCACCCGGCTTACCTCTTCTGTTTCTCTTCGCCCAGAGCCCGGTATCTGAGAACATATTTCTTTACGTTTCCTAGTTGTTCGCAGTGAGAGGGCTGATCCCATCGCGGCCACAGCCGAGAATGCCGGCCTCATCTCTCCCCGTGAATATTGCTGGGTAGCAGGGCGCTGTCAGTGTGTGTAGTTTTATTAATCAGGCAAACGTCTTGACTCATTGTGTCTTAGCTACAGTTTGACTGTTGAGTATTTTGATTCTCTATGCAACGATCCTCTTACCTCTGATTTATTTTTCACGTCTTATCGCACAGCCCAGAACATCTGGCGCTCTGCCGGTCATCGGCTGGATTCGGCATGCTTGTCTTTCTCATTGCAAAGAGAATGTGTCTACAGTTTCTCCCTTAGACGTGATGTTCGCTCGAGCGTTGTGGTCTTATTTTTACTTATTTTTTATCAAGGTGGGAATGTTCCCTTCCTAGTTTTCTGAGAGTTTTTATCATAAATGAATGATAAAAATTTTCAGCTTTTCTTCCGCATCTATTTAATCATTTTCTTTTTTTTCCTTCCCTTAGTCTATTTTTGTGCTAAATATATAATGATAGGTTTTCTGGTGTTTATTCATTCTTATATTTCTAGGATAAGCCGTTTCTAGTTCGCTCTGTTTCCCCCTGCCTGGGTGCTTTGATTTTATTTAGAAAATTTTCATCCATGTTTATAGGTGAAAGTGGACCATAATTTTGTGTTCCGGCGCTTTGCTTTTTATTTCAAAGCTGTAGGGTTATCCTGGCTTCATAAAATAACTTGGAGAGATTGCTCCTTTTTTGCATCCTCTAGAACAATTTGTGTCATGTAAGGATTATCTTTCTTTGAAGGTCTGGCAGAAGGTAAAACCATCTGGTCTGGTCATTTTTATGTGTTAATGGATATGCATGGCTTTGAGAAAACCCTACAACTCCAATTTATTTAATGTTTTAGGACTATTCAGATTATCAGTCTCTTCTTGAATTAGAGAGGTAATATTTTTCTAGAAAATTGTTCTTGCTTTCTGTTTTCACGTTTATTGCTATACTACTTTACATAGTGTTCTCTTATAATTTTTAAAACCTCAATCCTGTCTGCCATTTTTCATTTGTGCCTTTTGTTCCGTTTCTTTTATCGGTTTGCCAGACGTTGGTATTTTGAGAACTGTGAGCTTTTTAAATTTCTATTGTTTCTTTTCTTCCAACCTCCATTGGTGCCCTGTGGCTACAATCAGAAGTCCTTTAGGTTCGAAACAAAGTTAAATAATATTTATCAAACTTATACTATGTGCCAGATACGTCGTGCTGTATATATAAAGCACACACACATGTAACATCTATGCATATGTACACACATGTATATACATATAGCATACACATAGCAATATGCGCATATAATAATAGCATGTGTACATATATACAACGCATAGCACATATATATTCACATATACACATAGCACATACCCACAGCACACATACACACACCATAGCACACATACATATGCACACATAACGCATATACACGGCACATGTACACGTGTAATGGCACATAGACATATACACATATAAACACCGCATACACGTGTGCACACACACATGCATACACAATGTACATGTACCTGTGTGCATGGGCACATGCACACAGCACATACACGGCAATGGACACGGTTAGGCACAATTACTCGCTATCACCCCCGGGGGACTGACAAGGTGGGGACTCGGGGTGGGGGAGCTGGGAGGTGCTGAGGTCGGAGGGCCACTGGGAGAGGCCAGGTGAAGGGGGCCCGTGGAGAGGGCCCGAGCTCCCTGGGGCTCAGACCCGTGCTCCCCGGCCCTCCCTAGATGACGGACCCTGTCTCTGATGCCACTGGCCACCGGGCTCGGCGAACACACATCCACTCAAAGGCCGGAGCAAGGAGCGTTTGGGCAGCACCCCCAGCAGGAGGACACGGGCCGAGTGGGCAGGGCGGGGATGCACAGCCTGCCCCTGCCCGCTGTGGGCCAGGAGTCCGGGGCCCTCAGACACCTGGGCGTCTTCCTGGGCATCCACCCGCAAACGCTGACAGAGGGCAGACTGGCCCAGTGCTGCTCCATGTCCTGGGGCGCTAGGGTCAAGAAGACTGACACTCGCCGCCCCCTGGAGACGTTCTAGTGGGAGGTGGTTGGCAAGCAGGGAGAAGGCTGCTTCCCGCGCGGCTGCTCCTGGGTGGGGCACGATCGCAGAGAGGCTGGCATGTGACATTCCAACAGCGCAGGATAAGGGGGCAGAGCGCCAGGGGTGGGAGGGGCCAGTGTTTTAGGTGAGGTGGTTCCAGGACACCCCCTCCAAGGGGCCGCACTCAGCAGCAGAGACCCCCAAATGCACCGAGGAGCCAGCTGTGGAGTCAGGCTGGGCAGTGACCTGAAGGAGCTTCTTATCACGGGGAGCGGGGCAGATATGGAGGCAGAGGTGTTATTTGTTTTCAGGAAGGACATTACTGCATGCCCGTGTGCGGGGCGGGTGGCGGGGTCGGGGGGGTGTGTGGCCTGACAGCGGAGACGGACCAACTGATGACGTGGGAAAGAGGCCGCGGCCGCCGGAGGGGCTCCCGGGCTTGGTGAGCAGCGAGGGGACCCGCAGGGCGGAGGTGGGCGCCAGCCGGGCGCTGGGCATCGCCGGGGAGATCTGGAGGATCCGGCCGTGGTCGCTGGACGTGAGGCGGGCGGATGACGCTGCTCTTTCTTAAGCACCCCCTTTTCAGTGACAGGTCAAAGGCCGGGGTCGGGGAAAAGAAAGAGGGATTTGGGGGGTTCGAATAGAGTGGAGTCCTTATCCCAGCTGCTACGGACTGATTGTGTCCCCCTCAACCTCACCTGTGGAAGCTCCCACCCCCAACGCGACTCTATTTGGAAATGGGGCCTATAGGGAGATAATTAGGTTAATGAAGTCATAGAGTGAGGCCTGGTCCAGTAGGATTAGTGTCCTTCTATGAAGAGACAGCGGAGGGTGCACCCCACCCTCCTCCGCCATGTGAGGTCGCGGTGAGAAGGTGGCCCCCCGAAGCTGAGAGGCCAGCCCTCGCCGTGAACCGAACGTACGTCCGGCCTCCAGCACTGTGACACAGAGATGTCCGCTGTTCAGGCCGCAGTCTGCAGAGTCAGTTCCCGCCTCTGGAGCCGGCTAACGCGCAGGCTGGGAGGAAATCGCGGACCGCGACGATTTCGCAATAAAAGCAAACAGCGCATGCGCTGCGGGACCGCGGACCGCGCGGTGGTCAGGCCTGGCTTCTCCGCGCGATGAGACCTGTACTGTCACCCCACATCAGGTCCTGCCGGCATGCAGCAGGTGCTCAGTAAGCGTGGCGTGCCCCCTGGGCTGGGCGCTGCGCTGCGTGCCCCCAGACACCCCGGCACCCCCTCCCTCTGCTCGGTCTCACTCGGTCGCTCCGATAGCATGTCGTTTGCAGTGTGACGCCCACAGCGGGCCCGCGTCTGACTCCACCCTTCTCCGTGTCCTCCGTGTCCCTAGGACACGCAGCCCATGCTCCGGAAGGACGTGCCGGACGATGGCTTGAAAGGCAGACTCTTATCGAGTTGGCTTTAGTCTAAATTCCAATCCTCTAAAGCCTTGTCTGAATTTTTGTCTGTTCCGCTGAAGACTTACGGAAATGTGTCATTTCCCGATAGTATTATCATATTGTCCATTTTGTCTTGTCCTTTAAAGATTTAAAGCAATGGCGTAGATGAGATACCAGAATAGTCTTATTCTGAAAGATTCGAATGATAAACAAGAAGTTAGACCACGTCCAGGACCTTATTTCCAGTCCGAGTTCTGCCACTTACTGCTGGTCGGGGACCATGACGTTTAGGTGACCTCTCTGAGTGTCCAAGTCCTCACCGAACTGCTCGGACGCCCTCCCTGGCCGAACAGAATCAGGAGATAATACAAACGCCACACCAGGCAAGCGTGGGGGAGGGGCATGATTTCCGCCCTGGGCGGGGACCTTCTTCCCACTGGCAGAGCCCACTTTCCTGCCTGGTAAGGGAAGAATCCGGATAAAACCGGGTCCCCCTTCAGGGCAGGGTGGGGGCCGACATCGCGCCTGGATCACCTGGCATGCGGGGCAAGCCGCTGCACCTGACCAGGTGCCGGCTGGACCACAGGCCTTGGGTGACCGAGGTCTGAGGCTCCCGGAACCGTCGTGTTAATTCTCACCGCCCTGTCCCAGGGGTGAGGGAGGAACAGTTGGGAGACTGGACGTCCGCTTTGGAAGGAAATCTGATTGACAGAAGAGAAGGCGGGACCTCAGACGTTGAAGCTGTGACCGACCCCGGGTCAATGTCAATATCGGAGGCGACTTAGGACAGGGAGGTTCCACTGAGCTCGTGCCCAGCCACGGGGGACGTGGACATCCTGATTTTATAGGAACAGCTTGGGCTACCGTAAGTTTTTATTCCGGGCTCACTGAGCTGGGGCCGAGGGTTATGTCTTGCCTCCAGGAGGTAAGACCAGCCTGGGAATGGGCCAGGACAGAAACGCAGGACTCAGACCCAAGAGACACGGCCGGACTGCCCGAGGGCACACGGGCTTCTGAAAGGCAGGACTTCTCATGTCTTTGTGCCTCCCGTGCCTAGAACAGTGCCTGGCACGTTCACACGCTCCCGTTTCTCGACGACTTAATAATGGATGGACGGGATCCCCGAGTACAGGTACTCGGATCTGGCTGTTCCTGGAGCCCGTTCACACCTGGACTCTTCAGTAACACGGGTCAATCCATTCCGTGTGTGTGTGTGTGTGTGTGTGCGTGTGTGCACACACATGCATGTGTGCATTTTTCAATGGCGATCCTGCCACTTGCCACCAAGAATCCTGACCAGTGGGGAATCTCGGACCTGGAAGAGGCAAAGCCATGCTGCACACCGCCGCCTGCAGATGCGTCCTCGCTGGGTCTTGGTGCAATGACATGGGGACACACTTTCCGCATCAGGAGGTGGACGGGCTCCGCTCCCTACTCCTGGGGCACTTGTTATCACTGCTCTCAGGTCTCAGGGAGGCCATTGGGCTGAGGCTCGAGGGAGGGCTGAGTCCAAGAGAACCCCCTGACCTACGGTTTAGATCTGAGGGCCGCGGCTCAGCTGGGATCCGGTTTGGTTCCTGGCTCATGAGCTGACCCAAAGCAAAGAAGCCAAACCCTGTTAAGCCAAACCCTTGCCGACTATTGGACCGAGACGCTCAGTTCCTCGTTGGCTGTCAGCCAGAAGCTGCCCTCAGCTCCTTGCCACGTGTCCTCGCCGGCCAGGGGGAGAGAGAGCCTGCCAGCAAGAGAGAAGTCACCATCTCACGTACCCTAATCATCTTTGCTCCATCCTGTTGGTCAGAAGCAAGTAACCCGGCCCAGCCCACACTCGAGGGAGTGGGATCACACCGGACTGTGCACAGCAGGAGGGGCGGCCTGGGGGCCAGCTCGGATGCTGGGGCCACGCTGATTGGCTGATCAGGAACCTCCCATCTGCCAGCCCTGTGTTGAGCACAGGGCACGCCACAGGCCAATGCCACTGTGCTTCGCGTCCATCTTTCCGAATGGGGTTTACAAAGAAATCATTGTTGTTCCCTTAGTCTCGTCCTCTGGGAATTGCGTGCCTCAGGAGTGGCCAGCGACTGGCCGTAGGGCGGGAGGCCTGGAGGAGGTGTCTCTGGGTCTGATGGAGGGAGAGGCAAACGGCCCCCGTGTCCTGGGCTCGGTGCTGGGGAGCAGTCCCTGGAATCGACTCTGGGTTGTCCCTCTTCTGAGGGGGGCGCAGAGAGGGGAGCCCATGTGCTGCTGTAAACAGTGCAGCTATGGGTTTGGCGTGGGAGCGTTTAGAGATCACGTGGGCGTGTGGGCGGTGCGGCGTCTGAGGAATGTGGCCTCGGGTGGCCGCTCTGCCTGCTGGTGTCTCCTGGTCATGCCACCCCACTGGGGTGTTTCAGGGGCTCACCCCTTCCCTCTCTCAGCCTGGGGGGTTTAGGCGAGGCCATCCTCTGGCTCCCTGGTCCCTGCCCCCTCCAGGGCGGGGTGTGAGGCTCAGCCAGCTGCCCCCCTCCAGGGAGGGGCGTGAGGCTCAGCCAGCCAGTGAGCTCCTTCCTGGGGACTTCTGCCGGGGTTACCAGGGAAGGGATGCTTTTTCTGCGGGGATCGCTGAGTTCGTGGAGTGTAAACCGAGAACGTGCCACTTAATTTCCTCGTTGAGAATCAATGCAACACAAAGTGGAGATGGGAGGCAGGAAATGGGAAGAAGAAACCTGGGAACAGTCTGAGGCCCCGGAGCCAGCTAGGTCTGAAGTCGGCGAACTCCCTGAACACACGTGTGCCCCACTCTCACCTCAGCCTCCCCCCTGCCTCCACCTTGCCTCACACACACCCCCCACCTCCCGCCTCAGCCCCCACCCCTCACCCACATCCTCTAAACCCCTGTACCTCCACTCTGACTCCACATACACTCCCCACCTCCCACCAACACCTCAGCCTCACCTATACCCCACCTGCCCAACACTTCCACTACACTTGGCCCTTCACCTATACCCCACCTATACCCCACACTTCCATCTTACTTCCTACCACCACATATACTCCCCACCTCCTACCTCCCACCTCCGCCCCTCTCACCTATACTTCACCTATACGCCACTCTACACCCAACACTTCCACCTACACCGCCTTCTTCACTATACCCCACCTATACCCAACACCTCCCACCCACACCCCACCTCACCTATACTCTACCTATACCCCACACTTCTCCCCACTTCTCCCACCCCCACATATACTCCCACTTCCCACCTACACCCCACCCTCAGCTTATGACCCTTACCTCTTATTTCTCCCTCCCCTCATTTACACTCCCCTCAGCTAGATTAAATTCAGAGCCGGAGTGAGGGGCCGGATGTCTTGGGTTCACTATGAGATTTGTGGGGGAAGGAAGGGAAACATTCCATAGATTGACATATGTCAAAGATCACTGAACTACGTACCAAACGGGTGCATTTTACTGTATATAAATTAGACTGCGATGAAGCCAATCACAAAGATTAAAAAATAAAAACAACCCAGCCCGAGCCGGTCAGCCTCTCCGGAGTGGCCAGGGAGCGTGGCGCTGGCCTGCTGAGCCGCGAAGCAGAGTTTCCGCCAGTCCGAGGTCTGGGAGCCGTGCCCTGCCGTCTGCTGCGGCCCCCGCTGGCTTAGCATGTGACGTTTGGCGCTCGCATTGTCGGTTGGCTCGGGCAGAGCTCCGTGATCGGTTTGCATCGCTTCCTGGCCTTGTCATCACGTTTCACGGGCACATTTCCCGGGGTATCGAGAGCCTGCACCGTAAACGCACCGTCTCCCCGCCCCGCCTTCCAGATGAAGCCCTTGGTCCCTGGCCGGAAGGGACCCTCTGGGCTGCGTAGTGTGAACTGACTTGTGCATCTGCCAGATCTTGGGCTTTAAAATTCTGGCATGTACTGTCGCACCCAAGTCGTCTTGAAACCACAGCCGGCAGGGCATTGGGGAAGGCGGGCGGTGCCAGGGAGGCGCCCCGCTTCTCCTTCGGCAGACGGACGATGAAGACAGGAAGGGGCGTCCGCTTTCAGGCCATTTGCTGGGCCGTCTGGAGAACACATGTCCCTGTCCCATCCTCGCTTCCGATGCCGAGACCCGAATCGGGCCGTCCCTGTGGTCTCGGCTGAGTGTGGACTCCTTGGGCTGTGGTGGGCATGTCCTGTCTACTTGGCGCGTCCCCTCCCCGCACCAACTCCCAGTGCTTTGCTGAAACACAAAGGTCAGAGGCCGAGCTTCCTGTGGGCGGAGCGTGGGGCTCGGGCCAGGCCGCCCACCTGGCGGCACCGACCGTGGACGAGGAGGCCGTTCGTTCGTGAGCCCTGGCTCCGTCCACGCGGGCGCTGATGGGGGCCCCGCTGTGACCGTCAGATGGGATCTGTGCATGGGGCTTAGCGTGGGGCCACCACACGTGGCAGGTCCTGACAAGTGGCACTCACGGCCCTGACCGCCAGCGCTTGGGACAGGCTGTTCCTTGGACGTCCCTCCTCCTGTGGCCACACGCTCCCTTCCTTCTACCCCGTGTGACCACAGGGCTCGAGGAAACCGAGGCACAGCAAGACCGAGGTCCCGTGGCTGGTGGGTGGCAGCCCCGCCTCCCCCAGGCTTACTCTTGAGTCTCCGAATGTGTCCCCATTCGTCCCTGGCATTGTCTAAAAGAGTACGCTTCTCTACTCGCTCATTTGCATGGAGATGGTGGTGACGGGAAGCCTGAGAGCGTAGAGCGCCACTGTGCCCCCGGCCCACCCTGTCTGCCCCGCCCCTCCCCTGCCTGTCCCGTGGGGGCGGAAGTGTCTGCTCCTTGCTCTGCTGTCACCAGCCCCTCCCCATCCATTAGCACAGGACTGAGGTGGGCCAGGGCGCAGGCACGAGGTGCCCGAATCGCCCCGGGACCGGGCGGTGGGCAGAGGCAGGCTCGCTCCCCAGCCTGGCTGCAGTGATGGCTCATGAGTTTACGGGCTGGGAGAGGCCCGATTCCTGGAGTTCATCAACGCCCCCCAGGCCTGGTGCCCAAGAGGACAGGTGTGTGTGTGCAGGGGCCCGGCCCTTCCTCACCTCCGGGCCCTGGTGCTGGGTGAGGGCTGCCCGCCCTCCTACCTGGCCGGGTCAGAGAGGTCCCCGCCAAGCTGTGGGGGGAGGGGCAGCTCCCCGCCTGGCACAGAGCTGAGGTCTGGGGGTGCTCCTGAGGAAGAGGTGACCCAGGACTGAGGAGCCAGGCCCCCAAACCTCCAGGCCAGGACCCTCAGCGCCCTTGAGGCCCGGGCATAGCTCCTCCTGTGAGGAAGGTAATGGAAGCTGTGTGTTGTGGCGCCGGGGTCCTGGCCCCACCTCCTCATGTGTGTTCTCAGGCCTCCGCCTGGCTTCTCGGGGTCCCCAACAGCGTCAGGCGTGGTGGCCCCCAGCTCTGCTCTTCTGGAATTCTCTGGGTGGCATGGGAGGGGTGAGCGGGAGGGTGGGGAGGTGCACCCGGGTGCTGTAGGAGGGCAGGTGGCACACACCTTGGTTGGCTGAAGCTCTTAGAACCACGTGGGGGCCCCGCTCTCCACAGAGCAGCGGCCGAGCTGGGAGGAGCAGCCAGGACTATTGGAAAGAGGTGCTCGGGAGCAGTGGCCTGGCGTGGCCAGGAGGGTTGAGTCGGGCTTCCTGGGGGCCGGTCATCAGGGAGGTCACCAGAGCCGGCCAGGTCTGTGGCAGATGCCAGCCACAGGCAGTGCTGCTCCCTCGCTGGGCTGGGCTGTCCGCTCCATTAGCCACCCCCCCTGCCCAGAGCTGGGACCCTGGCCCTGCCTGCCTGCTCCCTGCTCTCTGCAGAGGAGGGCGGCCTGCTTCAGCCCTGCCCTGGCCTCCCCTTGGGCCTGCGCAGTGAGCAGTTTCCTCCAGAGAGTCCCTAAAGGGGCCAGGGGCCCAGGCTGGACACCGGGAGCCCCAAGGGGCAGGCAGGACGCTTTCTGGCCCAAGGGGGGGCCGTCTCCTGGGAGCAGCTCCAGCCTCTGCTGAGGAGCAGGGAGGGGCCGGGCAAAGGGGGACAGTCCTGCCTCCAGGAGTTTGGGACAGAGTTCTGGATGGGAAGCAACAGGCAAAGGTGCAGCCCCCCACCGCAGGGGGCCTCCATGTGGACATACAGTGCTCCCACGGGCAGAGGCCATGGTAGCCAGCACAGGGCTCGGCTCCTAGGACGTGTGACAAGAACTGAGGGTCCCGGGGGGAGCAGGGGGCCCGGGTGGGAGGGTGCTGGGGCCCGCCAGCAGAGGATGGCGTGGCTGCCCCACCAACACGCACTCCAGGTCGGGAGAGGTGAGGACAGATCTGCCGGGAGCGTGGGCACAGGAGCTGGGGGACAGAGGTTTCAGGGGGTGGCACGGAAAGCCTGCTTGTCGGGGCGTCCAGTTACCTGAGAATGTCCTTAGTGAGGGCACCAGACCACAGCCAGGACAGAGGCAGTAAGATATAAAACGTTTATTGATGTACATTTATTGTTTCATAAAATTTCCTTTGGCTACGCTGGGCCACCGTGCTTGCCGGTGGGCTGGGGTGGCCAGGCAGAGCCAGTGCCCACTTTGGGGTGGGGGCTGGAGCCCAGAGGCTGCCTGGGTGGTCTACAGGCGCCTGAGGACCAGGCGGACAGCAGCTGGGACACACCACATGCTCCGGGGGGCTGCCAGGGCTGGCTGGCACAGAGTCAGAAAGAGAGTGAGCTACCCGAGCTGGCTGAAGCTCCTTCCCATCCCCAGCTGCTCGCCATGACCAGAATCGCACCCATTGAGATCACCTCAGGCTCCATCAAGGGGGCAGGGATGTCACGCACAGAAAGGCCGAGCTACGAGGTGGGTCCCCCAGAGCCCAGCCCCAGACAGCACCGCCCCGTCCGGGTCTGCCGCTGACACTGCCTCAGATGGTGAGAACAGGTACCCGGGGGCAGGGAGGGAGTCGGTGGCCTGACTGGTGACGGTGACGGCTGCGTCATTTTCAGCTGATGTAAAGGGCAGGAGGTGGACGGGGCTGGGTGGCCCCTCACCTCTCCCTCCCAGACCAAGCTGTGGTGAGGAGAAACCACCCGCACCTGGGGACGACTTCTGTACAATGGGTTGCTGATGGGGGACAGTGGCTGGGGGGAGCCTGGCAGGGCCACATCGTCTATTTGCAGGTGGCTCTTCAGTCTCATGGCCACCCACGGAGCCTCCAGCCCAGGGGGCAAGAAGCGCCTGATGGCGGGATGCAGACTCCGCTCACACCAGGGCACCAGGGTGGCTGCCCCTGGCCCCTGCCCCTCCCCCAGGTGCTTGCCTCTCAGGAGGCATTCCCAGAGGGGCACTGCATCTCCATGGCGACCGTGTTGGGCGTGCTGCCCCCGGTCTCCCCCAGCTCGGCGCCGTCTCGCAGGGCCCGCTGGAAGACCACCCTCAGAGGCTCCCACAGCCGCTGCGACTTGTCCCTCCCGGCCAGGAAGTAGATGACGGGCTTGGCGCCACTGTTGATGCAGATGCACAGGTCGGTGACGTACTCGGGGAAGGGGGCCGGGATCTGGAAGACCCAGAAGAGGAACCAGTCGATCCCTAGGTAGATGGAGGACACCAGGAAGACCGACACCATGGCTAGGACGACGTGGTTGAGCTTGGCGGAGCGCTGGCGCCTCCGGGCCCGGCACTCCACATGAACGATGAGCGCCAGGCAGGGCAGCACCATAAGCGGGCAGAAGACCAGGAAGAGCAAGATGCCCAGGAAGACGTCCACGTGCCTGCAGGCCGTGCCGGGGGCCTGGCGGCCCAGGAACACGCAGAAGTAGTTGTGGATGCCGGTGACCAGGAGGGACAGGGTCCAGAGCAGGGCGCACACCACGGCCGACAGGCGCTTGGGCCTCCGGCGCCAGTACCAGGCGGGAAAGATGACGGACAGGCAGCGCTCCGAGCTGATGGCCGGCAGGAGGCTCACGCCGGCGACAAACGTGCAGAGCCCCAGGATCCTGGACGCGGCACGGACGTAGTCGGCAAAGGCGCCCAGGAAGCCCCCCGCGTTCAGCGCGGACAGCACGGCCTTGCTAAAGAGGTAGCCCGTGTCGGCGCTGGCCAGGTGCAGGAAATAGACGGAGAAGGGGCTCCTTTTGATGGAGAAGCCGAAAAACCAGAGCACCAGCCCGTTGCCCACGAGGCCGCACAGGCAGAGGAGCAGGAAGATGTAGTTCATGACGGCTGGTGGCGGCAGCATGGCGATCTGCTCGATGGTCAGGAAGCCGCGGCTGTACAGCTCCGGGGCCTCGCTCACGCCCGGACACACCTGTGCGGCCGCGGAGGGAGGACACCTGGTGAGGCCCGACCTGCACCTGCGTCCAGGGCCGCCGGTCCTCATTACCGCTTGAGGAGCCTCTGGCTCTGGGGCAACTACTTGGCTCCAGCTAGAGCAGAAGACACCCTTGATCGCATGTGGTGCCTCCGCTCTGTGTCCCAGAGTCGGGAGCTAGTGGCCCACGGAGTGACCGTGACAATAACCCATCACTAATAAGGGCACCGGGCTGCCCACCTGTCCGAGCGGACACTGGTCAAAAAATGCCCATGCCATGCAAGGTGGCAAAGCACCGAGGAGCGTTCCGGGTGGAGGGGGACTCAGGAGACAGACTGATAATGTGGTGCTGTGACCCTGGGTTTTACGGGGGGCCTGGCGGCTGCAGCAAAGGACATTCCTGGGACGACCTGGGGGCGGCTGTGGGTGTGGGCTCAGCATAGGGGACAGGATCCCATCAGTAGGAAGATGCACTGTGGCCGCGAACAGGACGTCCTTGATCTTAAAGGAAACAGGCTATTGGGGGCAGGGGCAGTAAAGGGGCTCGGAGTCTGCAGCTCACTCCCAATAGTTGGGGGAGAAAAAGTCTATTGAGAGAGACGGAGCGAGAAAGTCCGTGTGGAGAAAAGTTAGCGATTAACGAGTTGGTAAAGGGCCTGTGGGCGTGCAGTGCACTGTTCTCTCAAACTTCCTGGACGCGTGCAAATTTTCACATTGACATGTGAAAATACTGATTAAAAAAAATTCCTTTGTAAGTTACAAAAAAAAAAACAGTGGAGGTGGTGCATAGCGGGATCGGAGATGCCCGGGGAATCAGAGCGGGTCCCCACTGGGCCAGGGTGGCCCTGTGGGTTTCTGGACCTGGCCTGGGGTCTCTAGGGAGGGGAGATGCTCGTGGCAGCGGCTAATCAGCAAGCTGTAGGGAAGCTCAGTATCTTCACAACCCATCTGAGTGCAGAGTGCATCGGTCCTGCCAGACCCGGGAGCCCCTGTCCCGAGCAGGTGGGCAGCTGCCCTGCTCCAGCCCCGCTCGTCCCTCCCTCGTCCCCAGAAAAGCCAGGACCCTCAAGTGTGTTGTGACTGCCCTGCTCTTTAAAAATGTTCACGTTTAAAACACACCGTGCGGGCCAAACACAACACATCCACCATCGAGATTCCGTTCCCAGGCTGTGGATTTTGACCTCTCACTCCAAGCGCAAAGGCTGCTGGGAGTGCTGTCACTCCCCTTCCCAGACCCTGGCCGACATCACGAATCCATCCCGGCACTTGACGGCCCAGGCCGACCTGGCCTCGGCCCTGTGCCCCACCCCCAACCCTCCTCCCTCCGTCCAGGGCTGGGCACCAGTTCCCATGGCTCATGACTCTCCAAAACAGAACGAACGGGAAGATTCTTGGGGCAATTCTGTCACCGTCCAGAGGGCCCCAGCTCTGGCAGAAAGCTGGGTCCTGAAGGGCTGCTCTCTGGGCCTGACACCTTGTAACGAAGGGAGGGGACTTCTGAGCCAGGTTAAGGGAAACCAGCAGACAGCAGCTGGAGGGTAGGGTGTTGGCCAGACCGTGGGGAGCCTGTGAGGCCAGGGCAAGCTATTCAAGGGGGCCTCTGTCAACCCCCAAGCCCCTTAGCTTGCTCTGCTGCTCGGGGCCTGCTCTGTGGGTGGCTTTGACCACTCCGGGGCACAGAGGAGCCTCCTCTCAGCGGGGGGCCAGACTCCCCGTAATTCATGAGACCTGAGCCTACACCAGGCCTGGGTCAGTCAGATCAGGTCACCCAGTGCCTCTCCAGGCTGGAAAAAGTGTGCAATCCCGTCCTCGGTCCCCGCATCCATCGGGAGGGCGGTCTGGTGAGTCACCGGGCGTGGGGCTGCCATCCCCCATGCGTCCCGCCCTGTGAAAGGCC
>NW_024350923.1:3389074-3389426 GCF_902729225.1 Pteropus medius | reverse complement strand
CCCCTCCCCTGCTCTGCCTTTTCTCCAGATTTGTGGAGTCCCCCACCCCTCGGTGCCATCTCTGCTCCCCACTGCTGCCACTCCGGTGGTCGCCATCAGAGGAGGGAAATGCCAGGCTGGGTTCAGGGCCCAGGCAGGTGTCCACCTCTGGCCTGGCATCCAGGCTCACCCCAGCCAGCCTCCCAACCTGGCGGGGGCCTCGGTTTCCTCAGATGGCGAAGAGGCCACACGAGGTGGGCTCGGAGATCCTTCCGGCTTGTGTATGTGTTGCCCGAATTCGGAAGGAAATTCCCAAGTTCAAGGGCCTCCGGGAAGTAGGGGTCCAGGGCGGGGCGGGGCCTGAAGGTTAACG
>NW_024350923.1:3361993-3389063 GCF_902729225.1 Pteropus medius | reverse complement strand
ATGTGTTGCCCGAATTCGGAAGGAAATTCCCAAGTTCAAGGGCCTCCGGGAAGTAGGGGTCCAGGGCGGGGCGGGGCCTGAAGGTTAACGGGGGGTGGGAGTGACCGTGACTAATGGACTCCGGCCTTGAGCAACACCGGCCCGGCAGCCTGAGCGGGCAGTGCTCTGTGGAGCACGTGACATCAGGGCCACCTTGGAGCCGGCCCCTCAGGGGGATAGCTGACCACCCCATCTCCACGGGGAAGAGATGAAAGGCTCTGGGTTGGTAAGGGAGGCCCTCGAGGCGGCCCAGGAAGGGATTCGAGGGTGCCCAGTGACCCGGTGAGGACACTGGACAGCAGAGGGACCTGGTAGCCAGTGAGTGCCATGTAGCCCAGAGGGCCTTGCTGCCCGCCTGAGGTAGGGCCTGGGCAGTGCAGTGTGTCGGGGGAGCTGCACTGAGCACACCCACTGCACCCACGCCGCAGACCTGGGGCCACGGAGCCCCCGCCATGCCCCGTTGGCACTTACCTTGTTCCTGTTGGAAGGGTGGGCCCCCCAGGAGCAGTTTCCAGCCATCTCCAGGCCGGCCGAGCTCGGATTCCTCACGGCCCTGCTCACAGCTCACCGGCCGGCCGGCACGCCCCACCTGGCGAAGGCAGAAAGGGCCACATCCTGGCGGCAGAGTCCACCCCGACTCTGACCCGTCCCCAGGCCCCGAGGGCTCTCGCCCTGGAGGAAAGGCCGAGAGCAGTCCCCTGGCTCCCTCGGGGGCGGGAGGGCGGGAGGCACAGTGGCTGCTCTGCGGGCCTCCTGCCCGGGCTCCTCCGCCCTGCTGACGTGCTGGTGAGACCTCGATGAGCGAGAAGCCGCCCTCCTTCCCCCTTCCCGCTAGGGCTGCCAGGGTCCTGGAGCCACACGTATTTCCCGGGCACCTCCTTTGTGCTCAGGCTGTGGTGGGACAGGGGCTACCAGCGGTCGGTCGCAGAAAGCAGGGAGGTGTCCTGGTGGAGGAGGTCTTTGGCTGGGCCTTGTGCTTATAGCACGCTAAGGTGTCTGGCCTTTCTGCCACAGGTGCCTTGCAGGCAGGACAGCTCAGTCATCACCAGCATCACTGTCACCACCATCGGCCGTGTCAGTGAGTGCCAGCCAGCCGACACCCATCTTCCCATTTGGTCCTTGCTGCCAGCTCTGAGGCAGGTATGGTCACTCCGCTTTGATGGGGGCACCGAGGCTCAAGGAGGTGAGGTCACCTGCCCAGGGGCACACGCCGTAACCACCGCACACACTGCAGCTCGCAGGTTTGTGTGGAGGCAGCTGGGAGGCAGGAGCGGTTGGAGGGAGCAAGTTAGGAAGCCACTGCCACCTGGTGGAGGGGCAGCTGGACTCTGCCAGGATGCAGGTGGGGAGGTCTGTGGGGGCGGCAGTCCGGGAGGGGGCGGGTGCCTGCCAGAGGCTGCTCCACCCTGGCGGGCAGAGCTTGTTGGTCCACCCGCCTGGGGCTCCCCTTGAATTGACTACTGTCCCTCAACCTGAGCTCTGCCCCCACAGGCAAGCATCTACCCCTCCCATCGTGCAGGTGGGAAAACTGAGGCTGGAAGCAGAGAAGGGGCTTTGGGGGGACAGGGTCGCTGCGGCAGGCGGCTAGACGCTCCCCACAACCTGGAAGGAGCGCTGGGCAGCCCCCGCTCCAGGCTGGGAATTCCTTCCTCTGCCGGGGTCAAGGGTGCCACACCCCCCCATAGCCACCACCCCCTAGAGCAGGGCGGGGCCTCAGCAGGCACGCCCACTGCTGGCTGGGAAGGGTGGTGGTCTGTGTGGATGGCCCGCCCTCTTTACCCTTGGTTTTGGGAGGGGGGAAAACAGCGCCTCCCCGAGGCATACCCCTCCCACACACTATGGGACGGCACCACCCTGGACCTCGCCCTGACATTGTGGGGGCTGCAGGGGTGCCCCAGGACAGTTACGGGTGGGGCTGTGGGGAGCCCTTGTGCTCCAGAATAAGTGAGCGAGTTCGCCATGCGTGTGCAGTGCGCATGTGCAGAGAGCAGGTGCTAGGAGGTGTGCATCTCTAACCCACCCCCGCAACCGGCACATCGGGCCACGTGTCCCCATTGCCACAGACAGGCCTGGAGCCTCCCCGGGCTCTGGGGCTTGCCCAAGCTCTCCCGGTGCCTGCAACCCCAAACCTACCTGCCTCACCCCATCCTTCCTGGGCCCAGGTATGCCCCCTGCACTGCGCCCACTCTTCTTGGAGGCCTTTCTAGACATGCACCACCCCTTAGGGCTGGGCTCCCAGCTTGGCCCCCGGGGTGTCCTGACTGCCCACAGTCCTGCCTTTACACCTGGGCGGGTTAGCCGCCCAACTACACAGGTGCCCCCGAGGGCAGCTGGCTGGGACCTGCCCAGGATGCCTTGCTGGGGCCGGGTGTGTCGTGTTGTCCACCCGAGCTCACCTCTGCTGATTGGCTGGGCAGGCGGGCGGCCCTGGTGTGTCCCTGAGCCCTCGTCTTGCCGGCCACGGGCAATCGGAAAAGCGATTGCCTTCATGAGTGATCTAGAAGCCAAGTGGACCCCAGATGGGCCAGGAAAAGACATGTGTGTGACATGTGCATGGGACACGTGTGAGTGCACGTGAGTGTGAGTGTGTGTGTGAGCGCGTGTGCTCCTCAGGTCGGGAGCCGGCCCGTGACAGAGGGGGCTTCTGGAAAGCTGACCAAAAAACAAAACGAAAAGAGGCGAAAGCTGTCAGCTCAGCTCACTCTTGACCCTCCCCTCAAAACACCAGGCCAGGCATGGCCACAGTCACCTGTCTGCCTCCTCTGGCCTCAGGAAGCGCCTCATCTCCTGGCACCCGCACCCCGCCACCACCCAGACACGATCCGATGCCGGCCCCACGGCCGCTAGGTGAGCCTGTCCTCCAGGAGGCCCAGGTGGGAACCTCAGACTCCAATTCTCCAATCCCTCTTCCCAGCCCCTCTCCTTGTCCCCACACTGCCACAGGGCCTGAGAGCACTGGCTGTCACCGCCCCCCCCCGGGGCCCTGAAGTCCCCTGCTCACAGCCTGGGTTGAAGAGGCTTATGGGGGGAGCGAGACCTTCCAGATCTCACGACAGGCCCCCGTCCAGCGCCAGCCCCACATCAGGAGCCTCCGGCCTGGGAGAAGGTGGGACGCAGCCTCTCAGCCTCCTATGAGGCTGACCCCACCGTGGCGTGCAGCCCAGGCCCGGCCCCACAGCTGCCGGGGCTCGGCACCCACGGAAAGGGGAGTGCGGGGGTGCACAGTGCGTGAGAGCAAAGGAAGCCACCTCACCACGCTTGGGACGCTGCCCGCTGGGCGTTCCCTCCCCACCCTTCCAGGCTTGGACAGCTGCTGGCGAGGGTGGCGGAGGGACAGAGGGGGAGCCCCCATCCACAGGAGGACAGAGCAGGAAGTGGAGGACAGCCTGGGGGTCAGGAACTGCCAGAACACCAGGGCCTGCCACACGGAAGGAGGACTCCCCAAGGTCCCCAGTGTCCCTGGAACGCCTGGAGCCTCCAGAGTGTTGCAGGAGGCCGTAGGGAGGTGACAGCCCTCTCTGGGGTCTCAGGGCTTCTGCGTGGGGCTGTGTGGCTTCTGGGAGCTGCCTGGTCCCTAAGGCGCCTGCCTGGTTCTCCTGGCCTTCGCCCTGCCGCCCTGTTCCTGGGCTTCCCTCCCCTGGGCGTGGGCCCCACGGAGCTACCTGCAGCCGTCCTGGTCCTCCAGGGCCTTCCCTGTGTGGCTCCTTCCGTGACGCCCGCCTCTGGCCCCGACCCAGACCCACAGCAGGCCAGCAGGCCAGCAGGCCCGCGCAGAGCAGGGCGGCAGCCTCGGAAAAGGCGCGCTCAGAGTGGAGGCGAGCCCTTGCCTGCCTCCGGAGAAGACGCAGAAGTCGGCTCTGGGAGCTGAACCCGCCCCAAACCCAATTCCAGGCCCCGCGGGGAGGGGGAGGGGAGGAGGAGGAGGAGGAGGGGCTGAGCCGGGATGAGGCTTCAGGAAAGAATGCCCCACTCGGGAGCCCCCCCCAGAGCCCCACTGGGAACTCATCTCCCTGCCCCGTGACGTCATGTTGGCCCGAGCACTGCGGCGCGAGTCCAGCTGTTACTCTCCCGAGCGTCCTGCAGCTCGGCGGGGCTGCGCGGGAGAGGGAGCGCCCAGCTGTCCACTTGCCTGGTGCCTTCCGTGGGCGCCCACAAAGGCGTGCGGGCCGGAGGGTGGGGTGGGGGACCCGCCCGGACGATCAGAGGCACTGAGGGGCTGACGGAGAGGCGGGGAGGCGGCGGGCAAGGGCTCCAGGGACAGGGTGCTGCAGGCACTTCTGAGAGGCGGACTCGGCAGCAGGTCCGTGGGGCCACCCAGGGGCACCCCACTCTTCCCCCCGCACTCTGCCCAGGCCCCCCGCGGGCTTATGGAGCCAGGAATTCCCTTCCCGCAGCCCTAATAGCAATCAGATGGCGCCAGTGGAAAATCATTGCGCTCCCTGCGCCCAGCGAGCGGGGGATTGGCGCGTGTGCCCTTCCGCGGATGAGTCAACCGCGGCCCCACCCCCCACGAGCACCCTCGGGGGGCCTGGGGCACCGGGCCAAAGCCTGGGGTGTGGGGGGGTGCAGGATCCTGAGGGGTGCCAGAAGGACCCGGTGGTGAGGACTGGCTTCCCAGGGAGCCCCTCGGGAGCCCCCTCACCCCTCCTGCTGTGGGCCAACTTTCTCACGGCCCAGGGAGCCCGAGGGAATTCCAGCCTGTGCTTTCTCTGCGGGAACAGATGATGCCCAGTTTGCGTGTGTGTGTCGGGCGGGGGGGTGCGTGCCTCCCTGGGCATCTTGAGGTGAACCGGAAATAGAGCTTGCCTTGCACCTGCCCCGGGGAGTGCAGGCTTCCAGCCCCCAGGAGGACTCGCGTGCCTGCCCAGGTGCAAACCTCAGAGCCAGGAGCGGGTATGAATCGCTCCCTGCGCGGCCGGCGACCTCCTGGCGGGGAGGGGCAAATAGGAGGGCTCTAGGACGCTGAAGCTCACGGCCACGCCTTGGGCTGAGAGGCCAGGAGGCTGCAGGCAGCTAGTGACCCTCCCTTCCTCCCCGGGGCAGGCCAGCTGGGGCCCAGCTGGGCTCTTGTTTATGTAGGGAGGCCAGGGGCTGGGGGGAGGCCGGGGAGGCCCAGTCCAGGCAAGTTCCAAGTGTAATTGCATTTGGACACTTAAAAGGAATTGTGTGAAGTGGGCAGCGGCTCCGAGGTCCGCTGCCTTATTTGGTGTGGAAATTTGTTTCTTTCCAAACGAACGAGAGGTGCTTGTAAATGGGATATCGGCCTCTGCTTGGGTTTGCTGCTGTTCTGTCGCCTCCAGGTGTCCCTAAACCTGAGGCTGGGCTCCTGCAGGGACAGTGGGGCGAGCCACCCCCTGCTCCGCCCCGGCTGGCGTGTGGGGCTCCCTGGCTGCTTACACTGTCAGGGGGGCCGGGGTCTCCATCTCGGTTTCCTCACCTGTCGGGGTGGGAAATAAAATGACCTCTGTGCACCTCAGAAGCTCTGCCCAGGCTCGGCGTGTGGGCATCATTCAGCCGTGCCCTCTGCAAGGCTTAGGGCCCAGTCCCGAGGTGGCCGGCCCAGGGCTGGCCTTCCCTGCTCAGACCCGGTCTCTCCTCCTCCAGCTCTCGCATTTTCCCTCGGGCTCTGAACGGCCACCACACCGCCGTCAGGAGCCCTCGCCTGCCCTCCCTCAAGAAAGGAAATTTATTTTTTTAATTGTCCTCTGCCATTGGCTTCGCAGATGGACTCTGTGTTCCCATACGCCACCCCAGAAACCCTCAGGCCAGGATCCTCCTCTCCTGGGGGTTCCTGGGGGCAGGAGGCTGGTTCTGGGCGGGGCTGTCTCCTGCGGGGACCCTTCTGGGGTCCCCAGCTGCTCCCTGGATGCTGGGCGGCCCCTCTGAGCCAGCCGAGCACACAGTCCTCTCACACTGCGGATATTCACAGAGCACCTGCTATGCTCCCAGAGTGCTCCAGGCTGCTGGACACGGCAGACCAGGTGTCTGCCCCCAGGGAGCTGACTTTGTGCCAGGAAGCGAAAGAATCGGGTGACCCAAACACGTGGAAAACCACACTTGAACAGAAGGCACCGGGGCCAGCCAACCAGAGAGATCAGGACAGCGTCTCTGAGGAGGTGACATCGGAGCACGTGGGCACAGCCGAGCAGGAGGGACTCAGGTGAGAGAGAAAGAAGGCTTTCCAGCAGGAGAGACAGTACGAGCAAAGGCCCTGAGGCGGGAAGGCGTGCTGCACAGGCGAATGAGGGTGCGTGAGGCCAGGGGGATGTGGAGAGGGCAGGGGGGACATGAGGCCCCCCAGCCAGGCAGCTACCTCCCCTCCCTTCCCTCCATACCCACCCCTGCCTGAGCAAATCCCAGTTGTCATATCATTTGATCTGTGACCATTTGGCATGGAACCGAAAAATAAGGAACCTTCGAAAAGTCCACGACATCATTATCGTTTCTAAAAATAATGAACAGTAATTTCTTAAAATCAATAAATATCCAGCCAACGCTCAAATCTATCTATCTATCTATCCATCTATCTATCTATCTACCTATCTACCTACCTACCTACCTACCTACTTATCTATCTATCTATCTATCTGTCTGTCTGTCTGTCTGTCTGTCTGTCGATCGATCGATCGATCGATCTATCTATCATCTATCCAGTTGTTTTACACTTAGAGAATTTTGTGTGTGCATCAGTATCCAAACAAGGTTCATTGGTTGATATGCTTCTTTCCCCCTGTTTTAATCTACGGGTTTCCCTATGGTCTCTCCCTCTCCCTCTCCCTCTCCACGTCTCTGTCTCTCTCTCTTCCTGACTTGAATCAGGAAACAGACGCATCCACTATCAGGGCAATAAGAGGGTGAATAGGGGACTATGGGTGGGCCGGGTCTGGGAAGTCTGGAAGGCAGAGGATCAGAGAACCGGTCACTAACAGCTCGCATCCTGGTTTTGGCAGGAGATGGAGCCGGGGAAACTGCCCCACCTGGCTGCCCGGAGCACGAAGCAGGAGCTCACGGAGGGGTCTGCAGAGCCACAGCGAGAATCTGAGACTACTGGTCCCATTTGCTCCACCCTCCAGACCTCCCACGAGCCGTCCTCGTTGGCGAGCCCTAACGCAGTGTCCCCAGAGGGGGACTCTGGGAGAAAGTTTCTTGCCCTAGGAGGATGCTCTGCGGCCGGCAGACAGCCCAGCACAGTCCACCCCTTTGTCACTGTCCTGCGACAAAGGGGTGGACTGTGCTGGGCTGTCCACCGGGAGGCCAGGGGTGACACTGCTCAAAATCTCGAGGTCCCTTTCTAGAGTTCTGTCCAGGCCCTGCAGTTGGTGCAAACGTGCAAATAAAATGAAAATGTGCCCTGACACCCACATCAGATCAGTCACAGGTTTTCCTGGGACTAGAGCGAAATCACAGAGTTGTTCTCAGGTCCGAGTGATCCAGTGTCCCCTGTTTGTGGGAGGCCACGTTTCCTAACTTCCTGGAAGAAGTCGCTATTTTCCAGATGAAACTCAAGATTTCTTGTGTAGCTCCTAGGACAGCAGCTTGATCTGGAATTTTCCCTGAGGCCTGGTTCTATCTGCCAGCTGAATAGATGACACTGAATAGGGCGTATGTGTATTTTAAGTCATTAAAAAATTTTAAAAAATACTCCGATCCTTAAAAAAAAAAAAAAAAAAAAAAAACTATGGTAAAAAACACCTAACAGAGAATTCGCCACGTTAACCATTTTTAAGCGTGCCATTCTGCGGCACTAACTTCACGTGGTTGTGCAACCATCGTCCATCCACAGAAACTTTCTCATCATCTCAACTGACAGTCTGTCCCCATTAAACACGACCTCCCTATCGTCCCCCTCCCCTGCCCGCGGCACCCACCACCTTAATTTCTGTCTATGAATTTGACTCCCGCAGGGACCCCTCCTGGGTAGAATCACGCAGTATGTGCCCTTCTGTGACTGGCTTATTTTACTCTTGGTTCTCACAGCTTCCCTCGCCCCTTCACGTTACACCCCCAGATCCTCATCTTTTTGGTCTTTGTTCATTGGTTTTCTACTCGGAGCAGTGTGCTCATTTCTTATGAACTTGTAAAACATTTCTTTTTCAGGAAATTTTCTTGAATTCTCATTTTTGTTACGCGTTCCGTTTTGGTTTTCTTCTGGGGTGCCTATTATACGTGTCTTGGACCTTACCTGCTTATTTTCTACATCTATAATTTTCCCTTAACATCTTTTTTTTTTCGTCTCAACGTTTCTTTTTGATTTTTAAATGTTCCTGCTTTCCACAGTCTGTTTTTCTGAAAGCAGTATTTATTTGCTTTTATATTTCTTTTCACTTCAGTCTTCGTTTCTTAAACAGTGTTTTTATTTTAATTCTTTTCTGAGTTCTGCCATCTGTTTTCAAATGTTCCTTTTTCTCCCATGGCTTCATTATCTGAGTTTTATTTTTTTTCTGATTCTGAGGTATGCTATTGTTTCGCAGCTTCTGTTAGTTTCTCATTATCTAAAATAATAGATAGTATTCAGTCATAAAAAAAAGGAGGAAATTTTGTCATTTGAGACAACACGAATGGACCTTGGGTAGTACGCTAAGTGAGACGGGTCAGGCAGAGAAAGACACCGCACGACCTCACTTACATGTGGCACCTAAAAAGACCAGACTCATAGAACCAGAGAACAGGTGAGTGGTTGTCAGAGGGGTGGGTGGGGGGGGTGGGAGAGATGGGCTTAAGGTGGGCAAAAGACACGAACTCCCATTTATAAGATAAATAAGTCTTGGGGAAGTAAACATTTGAAAGTAAATAAATAGAGTAAAGTAAGATAGCAGTTTACCATTCTGAACGGGGCGACGTACGGCCTCTACCTGTTGGAGGGTGCCCCTTTTCGGCGTGTCTCGCGGGCCGGCGTGCTCACTCTCTTTGTGGGGTGTCTTTGCACTTGGTCCTTGGTCTTGACGCCCATTCTCTTCCGCTGCTCGTGATTTCTCCCAGTGAGTTGAATTTTTCTATTTCCAAAAGAGAGGTAGGCCACAAAAGGGCGCTCTTTTTTCCTAGGACCTCTGCTTTGCCCTCCCACTGACCCCGTGTGATGCTCCACCCCGCCCCGCCCCCCAATTTCTCCTCCGCCTGGGGGTTTGTCCCGGAAGGAGGTTGTGTTTTGTTGGTTCCGGAAGGAGGTTGTGTTTTGTTGGTTCAGACCCTGCTGCCACACCACGGCCGTGTTGTCCCCTCCCCCTCACTGTGAATGGGAGCCTGCACAGCCCCACCTGCTCGTGACCCCTGCTTTCTCATGGCACCCCCACTGGCCAGCGAGCACCTGCTGGTGACTGGGGGGCCCGGTTCTCAGGGCCATCAGGGCCCTGCTGACCCCCCTCCCCGTCCTCTCTCGCAGTGGCTGGTACTGCGTGGGTCTTCGAGTTGGTGTCTGCTCCCCCAGCTTGCACCCCAAGCCGCTCGGTTTTCGCCGTGGATGTGCCTCGTGGGTTTTGGGTTTTGCTTTGCCCGGCGCTCTGTCCGCTTCTACCAGGGGCTTCGGGAGACCGAAGCCCTCCTCCATCACCGCTTTACTTCTTCCCCGAGTTGCCTTCACGCTCACTTTCTAAATGAGAGTGGAAACATCTGTCCTGAACGTCAAAGGGTTGATGACCGCTGGCAGTGGGCCGACCGCCAAGAAACGAGCAGCGCCCCACAGCAGGGCATGACACGCGTGGGGGTCTGGGCCTTTCCAGGACCCTGTCTCCCACCGCAGAGGCCCCGCGAAGAGAGCTGCCAGCAGGGCCTGCGCGGCGCGCCGTCACCAGGTAGGGCACTCCTGAAACGCACCTGGCTCAGAGGGGGAGTCAGGCCGAATTCCGGCTCCAGCTGCTTGCTGAGCCCTGGGCCCCGTCCTGGGGCTGCACCCCTCCACTGCGAGGACACACTGTGATTGCTAGTGTCTTCCCTGGCTCCAGGGGAAGGCGTGAGCCCATGTCTTTGAGGCCTCTTTCTGGCGGGGCAGGGGAGAGGGGGGAGGTCTGCAAACTGGGGGCCGGGCCTGAGGCAGCCCTTTGAGATGGTGAGAGCTGTCACCCAGGTGAGTGGCTCTCACCCGCGCTGAAGGCACTTCCAAGAGGAGGGCTCCCTCCCCTTGCCATGTGGACACCTTGCCATGGTGTCCACAGCCTCACCTGGGAAGGAGGCTTCAGGAATCGGGGGAACGGGTGGACGCTCCACCAAGCCAACAGCCGGGAGAGTGAGTGAAACCTAGCTGGGTAGGGAGTTGCTGGCCCACCCGAGCTCGGCCCAGTCTGGGGCAGCGGGGGTCCCGGCAGAGGGACCCTAGGGCCATGCCCATCCTGCAGGGGTCCCTCAACTTTCCACCCCCCGCCCCAGGCGTGGACTGTTGAGCTCCTTGGTTGGTGCAGGCCCTTTCTCACCTCTAGGCTGTGCTCATGCGGTTCTCTCTGCCTGCTAGTCCTTGGAACTATGCATCCCCCATGCATCCCCCAGGCCCCAGCTCCAATGTCGCCTCCTCCAGGAAGCCCCCATAAAGCCTCACTCTCCATCCAAGCTCGGTTCGTCACTCCTTCCTAAGTGCTGCCGCCACTGCCTTCATTCGACACGCACGTCTTCGGTCAGGCATTCGACAGACGTTTGTTGAGCACCTACTATGTGCTCAGCCTCTGAAGTGGGGTGAATGAGAGTCCCAACCCCTGGCCCTTGGCAGCGAGCAGCCTAGTTGTAACTGTCCTGTGCTTCTCTGCCTCTCCCCAGAGACTGACACCACGGCTGCTCCTCTGCTGATCCCGTACCCTGTGAGGACCTGGCACACTTGATGTGGGGCCAACGTCCCCAGTGTGGCGCACTCAGCCAGCTCTGAAAGGGAGCAGAAGGTCCCCTGGCGTCATCCTCTGAGTGGCTTCCTGATTCCGTTGCCGGGGTATTGCTGGCTCTCTGCGGGGCTCAGAGCCGGCGGGGGCTTCTCCTCTGCCCTGCAGAACAGACCTTGACCGTGAACTGCAGGTCCCTGCAGACAGAGGCAGGACCAGCCCCCTCCCCCACCAGCCCGGATAACTACCAGTGCCTCCTTGGCCTCGAGTCCAGGGATCCGCCCCCCGCTTTCCAGGAGTCCTGGTCCTGGTTGTCCCTGCCCCTCGGGCCTGGGCCCTGCCGAGGAGCCCGGGGCAGCTGGCCGGGCAGCAAATTCAAAGTCTGGGCTGCTTTCCAGGCAGTCATGGGGGCAGCTTCGTCCCTGTCTCTCACACACAGCTCACCTTCCCTGCGGCCCTGACATGGGCCTCCCTATGAGCCCCCCTTCTGTGCTGTGGCACCCCTAGACGTTTTCTCCCCACCCGAGGGCCATCATGTGAGGGCAGGGGTGCCTTTAAGATACCATGGGATACAAATGGCCACAGCAAAGCAAGGTGCCCCCCGCCACAGACTCTCTTAAGGCACGGCGGTGACAGAGTTTGTACGGGGTCACCCCTAGCACCTGTCCCAAGTGAGTCCCAGGAGGCATCTGGTCTCCTGGGGCTTTGCCTCCTGCCCCCTCTAACCCATGCTCTCTCCGCCCACCACTCTAGAAGCACAAAGCTTCTAGAGTGATCCTCCAGCAGCCTCCCCGGTGCTCTCAGAATGAGATGCACCCTTCGGCATGGATGCCGGGCCCCATGGGCTCACTGTCCCAATCTGGTGCCACACCCCCTGGTGCCACACCTTCTCCTGCCTCACCCCATGGCCAACTCCCCATCCTTCAGACCTCCGCCAAAGTGTCACCTCTTCCAAGAGGCCCTCCGTGAGCATCTCATCTAAAGATGGCCGGCCACGTGTGCCCCGTTTAGAACGGAGACGTCATCCACTCTCCAGGAAGTTCGCCCTCTGGGAGTGCGCAGCCCGGTGGCGGTTAGTGTACCCTCCAGGCTGTTCGACCATCGGCACTCTATTTCAGAGCATTGTCATCGCCCCCAAGAGAAGCCCTGTCCCCATTAGGCGTCACGCCCCACCTCCCCTCGCCCAGGCCTCGGGGGCCACTAACCCGCTTCCTGTCTGCATAGTTTACCCATTCGAGACGTTTCACTTAGACGGAATCGGACGCGTGGTCTTCGGCATCCGTCTTCTTCCACGGATCATAATGATTTTCGAGACTCGGCTCTTTATCCCCTTTCACGGCTGAGGAATAGGCCGCTCGCTGTATGGCGGCGCCACGTGTTCGCCCGTCCGGCAGTCCCTTCCTGGCACTGAGCCCGTGCGTGCTCCTCTCTGTCCAGATGCTCTTCCCATTTTCCACCTTCGAGAGCAAAGGCCTGACCGTGCTCCCGGCGATGCCCTGAGGCCTGGCTGGGGCCGGGCCGTCGGGGTGCTTGGTGGGTGGATGGGGGCGTGTGGGGCGGTCTCCTCGCCTCGGATGCTGCTCCTGGTGCCTGCAGGTACTGTCGAGGAGCTCACCGAGCCAGACCAGGCCGAAGGCACATCCTTGCCAGTGCCTGCACCTCCCAGTGTAGGGAGCTCCGTGCCCCAGCAGTGGCCCCAGCCA
Organism: Pteropus medius; assembly: GCF_902729225.1. Lineage (NCBI taxonomy): Eukaryota > Metazoa > Chordata > Mammalia > Chiroptera > Pteropodidae > Pteropus > Pteropus medius. The sequence goes on along the minus strand of NW_024350923.1, from coordinate 3,376,525 downwards.
ACTGCCAGCGTCGTGGGGGTGGGGAGAGAACCCACCTTCCTTGCCCTGAGGTGGGGATACCCCAAGGCTTGTTCTCAGCCCAGCTGCTACCAGCCGATGATGCTCTTTCTAAGGCTTTCTCTCCTTCCCTGGTTCACTGCTCAGGTCACCATCCGAACCAACCACGAGCCCCTGGCCCAGGTGTTCCCAGCCCAGGGAGACTTGTTTGTGCCTTAGTCTGATCTGGAAGGCCCGTGTGCGCCTCCTTCCCGTCAGGCCCCCCGCGCTCCCAGGCCCTCGCTCCAGGCTCCCCAGGGGCCTCCTCCCCAGCATCACAGCCCAGCCCCGCACCCCAGCCCCGCAGGCCTCTGGGCTCGGCCTTCAGCCCTCAGTGCTCCCACCCAGCCCTGCTGCCCCTTGTCACCCTCAGCTGTCCCTTGGCTGCCACCGCAAGCTCAGTTCCCAATGTGACGAGTCAACGGGGTCTCCCCAGACTCTTGTCACTTGTGTCACGTAGGAGAACTGGAAATAGCAAATGCAGCCTGTGCTGGCCTGGGAAGTATTTGGTTTTCCGGATACTTGTCCCCTGGGCGTGGGCAAGGGGTTTGTTCACCAACGCCCTGCCTGCGGCCTGTGCTCGGCCGACGCGTTTTCCTCCCAGTCTTGGGCCGGCTTTGGTGTCCACATGCCCCTCACTCACTGTGTGACCTCGGACGAAGCTCGTGGTCTCTCCGAGTCTCGGCAGGAGGATCACTGCCATGCTGCCCTTGGCCTTGGCAGTCATTTCGAGGCCGAAGTGTGACAGGGATTTGAGAATTCTTTGTGATCCTGAAACACTGCGTTGTTTTCCCCCCAGAGATGATGTGCGGGGAAGTGGGTGGGAGAGCAGGAACAGGGACCGAGGCCCTACTGTGTGTCTGTCCCGTCTCGCTGCAAACCCCATTTCACAGGTGCCGAAACTGGGGCCCGGCGAGGTGTCGGGGCTGCCTGAGGCCACGAGGAAGGTGGTGGGGAGGGACATGAGTTCGGATCCGAATGATTCAGGGGCCGCGCTTCTCCCACGTTACCGCGAGGCTGGGGCATTTTTTTTTTTTCTTCTTGTGTCTCTTGAAACCGTTCCCCTGAGCACCTATGTGTCAGTCAGCAGTGCCTAGGCCACTTCCCGGCTTGTGGGCACTTGACAGATGCGTGGATGGATGAGCGAATGAATGAACAACAACCACCAAGCTGCTTTAGAAAGACCCGTCTGGGTCCACACTCGCTGCCCATGCAGGTGACCGGAAACCCAGCCCCGCAGTGGGCAGTTGGCCTGCTGTACCCAGGAAGGAGACGAATACGACGAGAAGAGTCCAGCGCAGGCCCACGGGGCCCCAACCCGTGATGGCCAGTGTCCCCTCTCCGGGGTGCGAGGATGTGAGGGCCCCTTTTGGAACCTCCTATGCGCCCCCAAAGCCTCACCAGGAAATTTCCGTTATTTCCTTTATGAAATAGTGGGAACCCAACACGGAGGCGGTTGGCACGTTCCCCGGAGTAACGGAGCTCGGGCCACGTGTCGGGAGCTGAGGGGCCACATCTGACGTGCAAACCAAGCTCCAAGCGGGCATCTTGGGAGACGAAGCTCTCTGATGCTGGCGCAAGCTCCAGCAGTGGCCTTGGCATGGCAGGGATGAGCCTCAGGCTGAGACAGTGTCCCCACCAAGAGGACGCCTTTGTCCACTGCAGGTTCCAAGGGACATGACCAGCAATGAAAGCTGCATTGGAAATGCAGCTGCAGGGGTGGTGAGTGGGCTTTTTGTTCATTTACGGTGCGTGTGTGGCGCGTGGGGGGCGGGAGAGAGGAGGACATTGTCCCTTTGGGAATCTCAGGTTTGTTTTCCTGTCTGGGGGCAGGGCGGGCACTGGAGTTTCTCAACTACTTTGCAAACCACCGACTGGGACTCTGCCCTGTCGCTTCCTCTGGGCTGGCCTCGTTTGCAGGAGGAAGACGCTGCTCTGGGACTTTGGCCAGCAGTGCGAGCCCGCTCCAGGGCCCCACACGGCCCCTCCCCAGGCCTGATCCGTGGCCTGCCCGCTGGGGCTTCATCTCACCCCGAGCAGGTCCCGTGCTCCTGGACTCACTTGGTGGCAGGCCACGGCTCTATTCAGACATGGCGCCTCCAGCCCCCTGGGCACTGCAGCCTAGGGAGGACTATCACGGAGCCCCTCAAGCCTCAGTTTCCTCATCTGTCATGGGGAGAGTGACATTTGTCTTGGTTCACAGGGTGGATGTGAGAACCAGATGAAAACCGTGGTGTGTGAGATGATTTTAGTGGCAGAGGAATTAACCCCGAAACAAAGCCTTGCTTGTCACCTATTGTGGTAAGTAGTCTTCTAAGGTGACCCTCAACGTCCCCTCCTCCTGGTGTACTTCCTGTGTGCAATTCCCTCTCCTTGAGGGGGCTGGACCTGGTGACTCACCTCTAACCGATAGAACACAGCAAGAGTGACGGGATGTCACTTCCGAGATGAGGTTATGAAAGACTGTGACTTCCGCCTTTCTACTTCCATCCTGGCTTTCCGTGATTGTTCCTTCCGATGGAGCTGGCTGCCATGTCATGAGCTAACCTGTGGAGAGTCCCATGTCGCAAGGAACTGAGAGCCACCTCCAGGCCATAGACTTCGAGGGACTGAAGCCCGCAGTCCAACAGCCCATGAGGGGCTGAGTCCAGCCAGCAGCCGCCGAGAAGCCTGAACCCGCATTGAACCTTGAGGCGGCTGCAGCCGCAGCCCGCAGCCCCCGCCCACATCATGATTGCAGCCTGTAAAAGACGAGACGCAGAGCCAGAGGCCGCCAGCTAGAACACGTTCAGATCCAGTCTAAAAAAAATCCTGGGAGATAACAAGCATTTTAAACCACAAAATTTTGGAGTTGTTTGTTAGGGTGACATGGAGGCCAGGGGCGTGTCTCTCTGGTTTCATTCCCAGTCCAGTACTGCTCCCTCAGCACAGCCCCACTCAGCCAGCACCCCAGGGCCCGCTGGACCCACACATGAGACAGCGGGGCTGCTGTGAAGACCCAGCTTCCCAGAGGACCCCACCAGCCTTTTCTCTCCTTGCAGGCTTTCCTGAGAACTAGGCTGATTGCCTTACTGAAAGCTAGTGATGGACACAGCCCAGATGCCATCTGTCTACACCTCAGGGATGCTGGCTGTACCGAGGACAGTACAATGGCATCTGAGAGTTGATGTCCTCCTGCTGGACCACACTGGGCCCCTCCCCGACAGTTTATTTCTGTCTCCCCTTTTACGGGAGCTCCTTCTGTTAGCCCCTCCCCTGCATCCAAACACCATGAAGTCCGTGTCAATGCTTACACCACACCACATCCCGCTTGGGCCTCCATGGGTTTATACCTAAACATCAAGGGAATTCTTTGATTGAAGTAAGACAAATCCTTGGGGGATAGGCAGAGAACTGTGTGCATCTATTTCCTTTTTTTTTTCAGAATAAAAATATCTTAGTTTTGTCAAGTTTTAAAATGCATGCTCCTTGTTCAAAGAAAAAAAATCAAACTTATGAACACATCCTGTGATTTCTCTCCACCCTCCTGGGATAACCATACACTTGCCCTCCGGAGCCGTATCATCTTTTAAATATTTGCCAACCGATGTGCTCAGTGAGATTTCATTGTTATTTTCTTTGGCATCTCTCTATTCTAATGAGGTGGAGCTTTGTTTCCAGCACGCATCGTTGATATTTCTTCTTTTTTTTAACTGATTTTTCGGAGCTCTGTGTGAGGTAAGATTTTGGCCCCTGTGACCTTTTAACTGCTGGCATCATGCCTGTGGTGATAGTAGATTAGAGGCAAAGGGATTTTTGCAGATGTAATTAAAGTTACTAATCAGCTGATCTTAAATACTGTAAGGAGATTATCCTGGATTAGCTGATGTGCCCAGTGTAATTGCATGAACCCTTAAAAGCAAAGAGATGCGGCAGAGGGAAGTCAGAGAGAGTAAGACCATCTTGAAGCATCTTATTTGAAACATGAAAAGGAACAAAACACGCTTGCTGGTTTTGGTGATGGACGGGGCCACATGCAAAGCAATGCAGTGGCCTCTAGGAGCTGAGAATGTCCCCGACCCACACCCTGTAAGAAATGGGACCTTAGTCCTAGCCCCATGGCAGTGAATTCTACCAATTGCCTGAATGAGCCTGCTCCAGGTGTTGACACTTTGATTTTGGCCTTGGGAGGCCCTGAGACAAGGACCTCCCCGCAGGACTTCTGACCTCCAGGACTGAGAGATAATAAATGCGAGTTGTTTTAAGCTAAGTTTGTGGTAATGGGTCATAGCAGCAATAGAAAGCAAGCTCTTTCTCTTCTGATGTTGCAAACACTTTTTATATATGTCGTAAATAGTTTTTCAAGTGTGTCATTTGTCTTTTTAAACTTTCTCCTCAATTATATTTAATCTTCCCAATTTCATCATCAGAGTTCCATTTGGGGAGGTGTCCTTTGCGGTCAACCCCCACAAGCACGGAACTTCTGAATGCAAAACAGATTCCTGGGTCCTGCCCCCAGAGTTTCTGATTCGGCAGGTCTGGGGGAGGCCTAGGAATTTGCATGTCTAACCAGTGCCCCAGTGGTGCGGACGCTGCAGGCTCGGGGACCGTTCTGAGAACGCAGTTCTCCCAGCCCCAGGAGAGTCCTTAAGGCCCCTCCCGGGTGGAAAGAAGCTGAGCTCCACCCTCCGGGGGCGGGCCCCTAGAAGCTCCGCCTCCATGCGCGAGGCCCGCGTTCTCATTGGCTAGTATCGAAGGGCATCCCCTACGTCACAGTGCTATCCGCTCCTCCTCCCGAACTCCGGGGGCGGGGACCCTGCGCCTGCGCAGTGGAGGGCGGCACTCCTGCTCTAAGTTTCCGTGAGCGTCCTGGCGGCGCGCGGCGACCCCATGGCGGAGTCCGATCCCCTTCTGAGCCGGGCCCGCGGCGACAGCGGCCGTGACTGTCGGGCTGGCTTTCCCGCTTGCCGCAGCGTCCAAGTCGGCCCTGGTGAGCGGCGGCCGGCGGACCGGGTCGCGTGGGGGCGGCGCGTGGGGGGTCCTACCGGCCCGCGCCGTGTCGCTGCTGTCCGTGCGGGCGCGCCCCACCCCGCCGCGGTCCGAGCGGGCCGGGCCGGGCCGGGCCGGGCCGGGCCGGCGCGGGGCTCGAGGCGCGAGGCGAGCGGCCTTCCAGAGGGCGGGACGCTGCGCCCTGCGGGCGCCCGGTGCGCAGCTGGCGGCGGTCAGGTGCTGCGGGGTGGCGCCTGCACCCTACGGGCTGGGCGGAGGGGCCTCGCGGGCCTCGCCCGTCCCCGAGCCAAAGGCCCTGGGGGCAGCCGGGGGCGGCCGGGGACAGCCCCCTTGGAGTGCCCGGGGCGGACCCACACCGCGCGCTTCCCGCGGATCGCCTTGGTGACTCCCGGGAGGCATTAGGTCCATTCCCCCCCACCCCCCGCGGTTCTTACCGGGGAAACTGAGGCACAGAGAGGGGCGTTCTCCTACCCGAGGTCACCCAGCCAGGAAGCGGCCGAGGTGGGATTCGCTGGGAGTGACCTGCGAGTGCTTGTGCGCTACTTTCCCATTCCTGGTTCCTGGTCCCGGAGGCTCCTCAGAGGCTGGTCCCCCTTCAGCTGGGGGTCGGGGCAGCCTTGCCCAGACCCGGCAGCTTCCTCCATTCGCCCTCCGCAGCTCCTTCCTGCCCTTCCTGTTTACTGGCAGAGAGATTGCTGAATCCCGAGGAGGGCCTGTGGCTGGGGAGGGCGGCGTCCATCCGCCCCTGGCAGACACCAGAGGGGTTGGGCGCTGGGTTAGGGGCTGAAGGGCCTCAGCCCCATTTTCCAGAGGAGCGCTTGCGCTCTACTTTCTGAGGCTCAGGGAGGCTCCGGGACCTGTCAGAGGACACAGCCCCGGGATCTGCTGCTGACGCCGCCAGCACCTGGCTGGGTGCTCCTTCTGGGGCGTGTTCCCTCTCTGGGCTCACTTTCCTCTGCTCGGGAGGGGTCGGCGGTGTGTGCCCGCCCGTGAAATATCAGTGGTGGGTCCCTGACAGGAGATGAGAAAACTAGAGGCTGAGGTGGCCCCCTGCCTGCCCATCTCAGACTGTCCCCGAAAGTTCTCCATCCAGCCCTTGCCAGGCCTTGAAGGGCCCTGGACAGGGACATATGGTGGCATTCAGTGCGGGCACAGACTTAGTGTCTGGAGGTCTGGGTGCCTTTCTGGTGCTGCCGCTTCCTGGCTACATGACCTTAGCAGGTTGCCTAACCCTTCTGAGTCTCGCTAAAGGGGCATATTATAGGGGCTGCCCTGAGGGCCACTGAAGATTCAGAGAGAATCTGGAGACACCTTAGCATGGGGTGGGGCCAGCCTGGGGAGCTGGTGTGTCACCCTGGGAGGAGGACTGTGATCGCAGCAGGTCCCACCCCTGTCAGAGCGGACTGCAGGTCGGTGGAGACCCGTACTGTAGAGACAGGAGCCAAGCGGGGCGGGGGCAGGCTTCTTTGTCCTGACGCTGTGGCCTCAGCATGGGCTCCTGAGAATCTGAACAGGGCCTCCCTGCCAGGCCGCCCGGCCGGGTCTGGCTGGGGCAGTGAGTGGGGACTGAGAATGGCTCTTTCAGTCTCTGCCCAGCTCCCCGGGATGGGCCTTGTGCCCGGGGTTTGCATGTCCCACAGTTGGGTGCTCCTACTGGCGAGGGTGGGGAGTGCCGCTGCCCGGCCCTGTGGACCCAGCGGGCCCTGTGGGTGGGTCCTCTGGACTCAGCCCCATGTGATGGGCCACAGGGCGAAGATAGTCGTCTTGTCCTTCCTCTTCCTGGCTTTGAAAGAGTCGGGGGATGAGGGATCGCTGTGCTGTAAAAGGGGCTTTTTAATAATGCTAACAACAACAACAACAACAACAACAACAACAATAATAATAACAACAGTAAGAATAGTAGCAGCCAATGCTGTGAAGTCACTGCGCCGCACTTGAGCTGCGGGAACCCGCCCGGTGTGCGCGTCGGGCCTGTGGCGTAGGGCCTTGGAGGAGTCGAGGCACAGAGGTTGGGGGCTTGTCCGGGCTCGCACGAGGTGCCGCCGGGGCTCCCCACAGGCTGTGCAGCGTGGAGCAAGAGGAGAGGGGCCTTTAGACCCAGACGCCGGGCTCGGGGCAGGGAGGCTGGTCCAGGGCTGATGTGGGATGTTGTCCTCTGTGCTCCCCGATATCCCCACCTGCTGTGTCCAGTGGGGTACCGGGGGTGCCTGCAGGTGATTGCCTCCCAGGGTGGTGGTTTTCTGGGCCACCGAGGTGGGAGACAGTGCTCTTGGTAGGGCTCACAGCCTCGGCAAGGGCATGGAGGCCTTGGAGAGCTTGACCTTGGAGCCAAGTTCAGGGCGAGTGGCCCGGAGGGCACGGGGTGGAGGAAGCTACAGGAGAGGAGGCGGATGGGCAGAGGTGGGCGCCCACACTGCCAGCTCGGGTGGAGCCTTTCTCCTGGGGCAGTGGCACTCACAGGAAGTGATGTGCTCACAAGGGTTTGCGACAAGACCCCTGGCTGCTGCAGGATGGGGGGGAGGCCGGCGCTGGGGCTGCGGAGCAGGGGGGACGGCCCTTCCTGAGGTCTGGTGCCCCGAGAATCGAGAGCCCTGTGAGCTTGGGTGGCCTCACCTTGAATGTTACAAACCAACCACCCAAAGCCAGATGAGAGTGTTGGGTGCTGGACAGTTCCTGGGGCGCCCCATACCCTTGGCCTGGCTCACCCAGGACTGAGCCACTTCAGCTGCACCCCAGTCCTGGGCCTGGAACAAGCTTGGGGCCTCTGGTGCCTCTCTCTTGTCTAGGAAGCCATGTCCTCCCATCTCCCTGGCTGAGTCCGTCTCTTCCCAGGGGCTTTGGTGACATGGGGCCTCCTGCAGGCCCTCACACCACCGGGCCCTCCCAGGCCCCCTCAGGGCCGTGCACTCATCCACTCGGTGAGCAAGCTGCGTGCTGAGCCCCACGCTGTCTGGGCTCTGCGGGCGCAGCAGGGAACAAAAGTGCCTCCCGATCACAGTGTCCCAGGACGCTCTCGGGGAAGCAGGCAGTCACCACTCTCAGCCGCCCTGGAAGAACTTTGAGGGGTCTCAGGGTGAGCGTGGAGGTTGTACAGGTGGGGAAACTGAGGCCCAGACAGCAAGTTTCCCGCTCTGGGAGATGCGGCAAGGTGGTGCAGAGCCGGGACGGAGCCCAGTCTCCTTCTCCATCCGGGGCCCCCCATCCCTGATTGGCCCCTGGGCCCTGCTGCACGGTCCCCGAGGACAGGGCGGCTCTGCCCGCCTCTGGCTTTGGCACCTCTGCTCTAGGCCCGTCCACAGTTCTGCATTCTCTTTGGGTGGTGTCGGCAGCTGTCGGCCCTGAGGGAACAGACGTAAAAGCAGAATTATCAACAGAAATGGCGACAAGGCTGCTCCTCTCACTTCTGAGCCCGGATCCGGAGGCCGATGGTGGGACAGGGCAGGAGGGCTCTGCTCCCCCCGGGGCCCGCCGCCTGGGCTGCAGCCTTCCCTGGCCTCGGGCACTGGGGTCCCCCGGCCCCGTGTCACAGCTCTTCCTGCCTTTCTTCTCCCTTCGCGTCGGTCAGCAGCTTCCACAGCGAAGCCCAGGGGCTGCACTTGCCCACGGTGTGGTGGGCAGAACCCAAGGCCATGTCGTCGCTGGCGGCTCCTTGACCACAGAGGGCCGGGGGCCAAGGCTGCTGAGCCGCAGGTGCAAGGACGGATCCCTCTGGCCCGAATCGGACACGCGGGCCTCCTCGCAGCCATGGCATGATTTTTCTTCAGCTTCAACGCGTGAGGCCTGCAGCAGATTTTTATACCCAAGCCCGACTTGTCCCGAAGGCCCCTTGTCGTCGGGAGTCTGCCTGGGCCCACAGAGCCCCATTCCGTCGTCCTGTGGGCTAGGACACGGTGACCTCAGGTCTTTCTTAGTGCGCAGTATTTGATGGAGAGACATGCAGTGCCTCGTGGTTCCAGATCATTTTTGCTTGTGACTGTTACGTCTGTGATGCCGTTGGACGGAGGGTGGCCAGTGGTGCTGCCCCACCTTACAGTCGAGTTGACGAGTGAGGCGTCCTGACCGAGGCCGCGTGGAGGCTGGCGTGGGGCGGGGCCGAAGGGCAGCCACAGCCGCCCCGAACTGAGCGCTCTCTGTGTGCCGGGCTGGCCTGGCGGCTCCTGTGCCCACGTCACCCCTCTGGGGGCTGAGCTGGGTGCCCATTAACACCCCCATCTTGCAGAGGGGGAGATGGGTGCACAGGGAGTAAGCCAACACCCACAGTGGGGGTGGCTGAGATTGGAACCCCCAGGTCTGGTTCCAGGCCTCCCCGTCCTGGGGCCGGGAACCGTGGGCCCGGAGCACCGAGAAGACCCTTACGTGCTCAGACCCTGCCCCACACAGGGTGCGGCGGGCCGGGGTGGGGGTAGAGCTGCCCCAGGGCCAAAGGCCCAAAGGCGTCTTGTTCAGAGCCTGGGACAGAGCGAGGCCAAGCTCTCTCCTTGACCTCAGTTGTCCTGCAGGGGGTGAGCATCGCGTGAACCCTCCTCACCCAGTGTGTCCTCTCTGCCCGCAGATGCTGCTGCCCGGTGGGATCTGAGCTTCGACCAAGCCGTGGTCTTCATTGAGGACGCGATCCAGGTGAGCAGGGCCAGCTCGTGGTGGCTGGGCCTGGGCTTGTCTCCGGGGCCCTGGGGACTGGGCGATGGCCGTCCCGATGGTCCCTTTACCCTTCGCCATCCTGGGGCCAAGGCTGAGGTTGGTAGACCATGTGGGCCGCGTAACCGTGATGGCCTGGCCTTTGGGCACGGTCTCTTTGAGTCCTTGCCAGAGCAGGTGGGCGCCCGATGCCCTTCTGAGTCCCCAGTCATCTGCTTCGTTGGTTTACCACCCACGGTTGTCTGCTGGCCCGGTCCCAGGGCATTAAACATACCCGAGGATGACAGGACCATCCTCTCCTGCAAATGACACACAGGCTCACTTGGGGAAGTAGCACGTGGACGTGAGCCATGCTCCACGTTCCGAAGTAGGCTGTGAGGTAGAGTGTGGGCCTTGCACAGAGGACACAGCAAACGCATGTCCCTTTGTGGACCTCCCTGCCCCGGGGACCTGGCCTTTGGGGGCTCCGTCTGCCAGGCGAGCCTCGCAGCTGGGTCGTGAGGGGGCGCCCTGGCCGTGTGGCGAGCTGAGCTCGGCCTGCGATCCACAGCCTGTCTCCCCGCCTTGGGCCTGCTGCGGGGTGAGGGGGGTGCCCAGCACGTGGCTGGCCGTGTCGTGTGGCGTCGAGGGGACCCCCCCACTCACGCTCCCGTGTGACCTTTTGCTTCCAGTACCGCTCCATTAACCACCGCATGGACGCCCGGTCGATGTGGCTTTACCGGTGGTACTACTCGGACACGTGCCAGTGGTGAGGACACACACGGGACGCGGGCTTCCTGCGGCCCGGCCGGGTCGGGGGAGGCTGGTCTCAGGGCCCGGGCGGGCCCCCATCCCTGTGTGGGAGAAGGAGGTGCTGTCTCCCCTCCCGCTGGAAAGGAGCCCGGCCTGTAGACAGAGAGCTCCTCTGGGGAGGCTTCCATTCCAGAATGTTCAGTCAGCCATGGCACTTGAGTGTTATCTGACCACACACGCGTGGCCACAAACCAGGAAGTGTGGCTTCCGCCCCATGGGCCCGTGGAGTCCGTCCGGCCACCCTGCCTGAGACCTGCTTTTCGGCTCCGGACTATGGCTGGTTCTCGTATTTTAGCCAGTTTTTGTCCCTTTTCCAGGATTTTGAGCTTCGTCATTTTCTTGATCCTGGTTTTGGCTTTTATTGAGACCCCTTCCTCGCTCACCAGCACCTCGGACGTCCGCTACCGCTCGCCCCCGTGGGACCCGCCCTGCGGCCTGACAGAGAGCATCGAGGGGCTCTGCCTGCTGGTCTTCGTGGCCGACCTCTCGGTCAAGGTGAGCTGGGCGCTGACAGGTGCTGACGCTGGGACCCAGCGCCCCCAGCCCGGCCGCTGCTTTTCTGCGTGATGTTTGACGCCCCTGGAGCTTGCCGCCTTTTCTCTTGACTGTGCTCTGCGAACCCGCTGAACAGAGGCCAGAGTTTCTTAGAAAATTCCGGGCCTTGAGGCAGAGGCTCTGTCGGCTCTCATCCCTCCCCAGAGTGTCAGCTGAGTCTGGGTGGAGCCGTCAGGGTGCGCAGCCTTGCAGGACCTCTGGGAGTGGCTGAGGGTCCCGCAGCACCGCGGTGAGGGACGCTGACCCAACGAGAGAGGACCGGTGTCCCTCCCACGCCCACCCTCCCGCCCCCGAGAGCAGAGAAACACGGAGGAGCTGCGCAGGCGTGGGAAGGGGCTCACGCAGCCGCTGCTACGTGTCCGACTCTGGGTTCTGTCTGAGGCCCGAGCCCTCGCGGAAGCTGGAGCCGGGCCTGCCTTGCTCGCTCGAGATTCTGGTCCACGTCAGAGCCTCAGAGCGCTGGGGACTTCCCAGGGAGGTGCAGAGTGGCTGGGTCTGTTACTCTGTCAGACAAGGGTCCCAGTGTTCCCATCCGAGCCCTCTGCCCGCAGGCTCTGGGTCACGAGGCGCCTCGGCCTTCTGCCGAGGAGGGGCCGGTCAGCCTCTGGGTGCTGATGGCCAGGGTGTGGGTGAGCGTTGGTGCGTGCGTGACCGAGGGCCCCGGGCAGTTTCTGATTCCTTCTTTTTTAGCCCATTATGCGGTTAGGAGGTCTCGGGGGTTTTTTAACTGGAACTGAAACCAACGAGAAATTCTCATTAGTGTATTTTGAATGGTCGGTGTGTTTGGGAACTCTCAAAAGGTGAGCGTTTACACGCTTTTCTCTGTAAGCGGTGACTTGTGGGGCGTCGGCCTTGCTGGGAAGCAGCAGTTAGGCGAGGGCAGAACTGGCGACGAAAGCGCCCCCCAGACCCCCGCAGTGTGGTGGGGTGTGCCGGAGCCCCTGCTTCCGTTTCCTGGTGTTCTGCAGAAGCCCTGTGTCTTTGTATTTTGCCGCACAAGCTAAGTTGTTGGTCGGATGGGCAGAGCAGGCAGGATCCGCACCAGGAATGAGGAAACCAAGGCCGGAGCCATTAAGTGCCGAGCTCGAGGTCACTGTGCGGGGGGGCGCTTAGCTTCCTGCTCCCCGAGGCCCGTGGAGACACAGTGCTCACTGAGGTGCTCTGTGCTCTGGCCACCGTAGCCTTGTCCGTGCTCACGGTTGGCCCTGGCTGGCCGAGGGGCTGGTGTCTGCATGGCCGCCCCCCTGCCCCCCCGCTCACCCACTGTCTCTCTTGCAGAGCTACCTGGTGGGATGGGCCCAGTTCCAGAAGAGCCTCTGGCTGCTGGACTACCTCGTGGTGCTGGCCGTGTCCCTCGTGGATTGGACGGTGTCGCTGAGTCTCGTCTGTCGGGAGGTAGGTGGGGAGGTGGGCTGCAGGGTGCAGCTGCCAGGTGAGTGCTGGGGGGTAGTCTCAAGGCCCTGCAAGGCCGCCCCCCCCTTCCCTCCCGTCCCCGCCCCCAGCCCAGCCCTGCCCGCCCTCCGTCGTTCACCCGTCACCCATAGCCCGGGGAGCCTTGGTCCCATCTTGCAGAAAGAGACACCGAGGCCCAGAGAAGGCTCGAGGACCTGGGGCAAGTTCTAGGGCTCCTGAGTCCTCCCTCAGCCCCTTTCAGCTGATTCCTGCACCGGGCGCGCCACCCCCGCCCCATGAAAGCACCACCCCAGGCCCTCACCCCAGCCACGTGCCCCAAGCTCTGTGGGCCCTGACAGTCGGAAGAAGCGTGCGTGGGCCGGCGGGCCCCAAGCCTCTCCGATGGCGGTGTCTGTGTTCCCCTCAGAGCAGCCAGAAGCACCTCCCTGTGATTTGGGGACATTCATATCCATTGGGGCTGGTCAGGGACACAGAAGTCCAGACCCCTGCCCGGTGCTTTAGTAGAGGGAATGTAAACAGGTGCTGTTTACAGGTAACTGAAAGAGCAAAGAGAGGACCCAGGGGCCCGCGGAGGACGTAGGAAGTGCCCCCTTCCGGGGCCCCCAGAGCCGGGACCTGCCCTCTGACCCCTGGGGAGGGAGTGCTGCCCAGTGGGTGCTGGTGCCACCAAGAGGCTCATTGAGGTTGCTTCTGGGAGCGCTGAACGCAGGGGAGGCTGGCAAACCCAGGTGCTGTAGGACCGGCAGGTGGACAGAGGGGTCCCCGTCCCTCCTGCCTCCCAGCTGCCCTCCAGAGCCCCCACTGGTGGGACCGGGCAAGGAGCCGCTGGAGAAGGAGAAACGTCCGTGGTGCGTCTCCGCCCAGCACGGCAGCCGGGGCGTCAGGGCGGGCGAAGGGCACAGCGCCCCCTTCAGCACACACACGCCCCTCCCACCTCCCTGCGCCCCAACAGCCGCCTGCCTTCTCCCAAAGGAGGAGCCCCCACCCCGCAAAGGGAGCGGAGAGCTGCCCGGCCGCCCCGGCTCCTTTTCTCAGTGACGGTCTTTGTGTCCATCTGATTGGACACTCGAACATCCTGTCACTTTAAGGCTGAGAGGTGAACTTCCCCGCCACCGATTCTTGTACGAAATCGGGAGTGACGGGGAGGAGGAAGCTCTGTCAGTACCTACAAACCCCGGGCCTCGCTGAGCTCCGCGACTTCCTCCTGCTCCCCGCCCCGGCCCCCGGCTTCTCCTCCTGGCACGGGGACCTGCATTCGCTCCTGAGGGGCCAAGTCCTGCCTTTTTGATTACTGGGTTTTTCTGGTAGTTTTACCCATTGGACGTGCCTCGGCGGGCCCCTGACGCAGACCCCTGTCCCTGTGGAACGAGCAGTTTCAGGGTGTGTGTCCCCGGAGGAAGCGTCCCCCTACAAACGTCGTCCCGCACCAGTAGGGCCTGGCAGCGTGGCGTGGGGTGTGCTGCTGCCGCCGCTCCCCGTCCGTCCCACCAAGGGCTGTCCCTTGCCCCCTGTCACCAAGCCTTCCCAGGGCCGTGGTGGCACTCGCTGCCCGTCCACACATGCCCTCCCCGGAGCTCCTCGTCCCCAGTGGGCCAGCCCGCTGTTTCCACGCCCGACCCCCCTGGGACCTGGCCGTCCTCGGAGGTCTCTGCACTGCCCGGCACCCCGCAGAGCTTTCCCTCGGCTCTGGCTCTCGGAGGCTTCCCGGCTGGGCTGCACCGCGCCCCGCACTCGGCCCACTTCTGGTGGGGCCCCCCAGCACCCAGACTGTCTGCAGACCAGGCCCCAGGGTTCTGTCTGTGGCCAGCTGGCCGGTCAGTAAGAACTCCCGCGGGTGTCGGGGGCCCCCGGGGAGGACTAGGGGGACGGGGGCCTTGACCTGCTCGAGCCCGATTTCCTTCCCACGTCTCCCTGACACAGCCCTGCTTTCCCCGGCTGCTGGCCGGGTGCTCTGCGTCACGGGGCCATGGGCTCGGCTCTGCGTGGCTGCTGCTCACAGGAGGCTGGCTGGCTGTCGTGTGTGGACGGGGTGTGGGTGTGTGGACGGTGCGTGTGTGTGTACAGGGTGTGTGTGGATGAGGTGTGTATCCAGGGTGTGTGTGTACAGGGTGT
>NW_024350923.1:3355540-3361607 GCF_902729225.1 Pteropus medius | reverse complement strand
GGGAGGCAGGCAGTGGCCCCGGGGTGGGGACGTGTGCCGGCCGCCCCCTCTGTGGGGGTCAGTGGGCCTGCAGGGTTGGGCGGGCTGCGGCGTGAGCACTGATCTCTGCTCTTTGCCCGTGGCCTTGCGGGGGGCTGGGGACCCGGGGAGCCGGGCTGGGCGCTGAGTGCACCCCCGGTCTCTGCAGCCCCTGCGCCTGCGGCGGCTCCTGCGGCCCTTCTTCCTGCTGCAGAACTCGTCCATGATGAAGAAGACGCTGAAATGCATCAGGTGGTCGCTGTGGGAAATGGCCAGGTAGGCTCTGTGCCCGGCTTGCATGGTGGGCCGGGGTGCCACCTGGCACGTGGTCTGGGGCTGCTGGGGGCTTTGTCCGCACTGGCTGTCTCCCCGGCCGAGGGCTCGACTGTCAGGCACCCACGCCTTTGGTTCTGGATCCATCAGTGGCCTTGCGTCCTTCGATAACTGCGATGCTCCCCTCTGTGCCCATGGTGGCTGCAGCCGCTCCCCTCCCCGCTGTCCCTCCACTCCGCCCCCGGTTGCCCGCCGGCCCCCCAGTCCTGCTTCCTCTGCCTCCCGTCCCCTCCCTCAGGGACTCTCGTGGCCGCCCCTCACATCCAGCCCAGGTGGATGGAAGCGGGCTTCCCCTCAGACAGTCCCTGGGGTCCTTGGGCCCTCGGGACATGCCCCTGGGTTGTGGATTGTCCCTGCCACAGCAAGGACTCTCCAGCAGGGCAGGACCCCGGGGCCGAGCGCGTGGCAGGCTGTGGGGCGGAGGAGGGGACTGGCCCAGGGGCCGCTGCCGGGAGCTCCCTGGGTCGCTGGGTCCCTGGCGCCTGCCCCGTCGGGCACGTGGGTGCCTGCCGGGTGCTGAGGCCTGTGCCCGCCCTTCCAGCGTCCTGCTGCTCCTGGTGCTCCACCTGTGTGTCTTCACCGTGTTCGGGGTGCTGCTCTTCACCGGGGAGAAGGTACTGGCCGTGCTCCGCGCCCTGGCCCGTCGCAGGGGTCCCGGGCCAGTTCCCCGGTGGGAGTTCTGCTGGGTAGTTCTCGGCCAGCGGAGAAGGGGTCAGACAGGCCGCTTCCCTGCCTCGGACCAGGGTCAGCGGTGGCCTGCCTACCGGAAGCTTGGTGTCTTTCTTCAAACGGCCAGTGTCCTGCTGCCACCCGTCAAGGCGCCCGTCTGCTCTGGGCTTCCTCTGCACCCCTCTTGGACGGGCTCCCTCATATTGGTGCTGGAGGTCTTCGGGGTGACCTCACCACCTGTCTGCCTCTCACCCGTCCACCTGCCCCGACAGGCACCTCTCACCACGTCCCTCATTTCCAGCTGTGGGCTTTGCCCTCCGCACCTGGGCACCCCCTTCCAGCCCCTCCCTGTTTCCCAGCCCCTGGCAGCTTGCTGTGTGGACGGGCCTGCTACATGTCACCAGGCCCTCGGTCCCTGCCTTGACACCCCCACCCTGCACATCCGTGGTCCCGCGTGTCTTCTCTCCTGTCCTGGCTGGGGTCACTGTCCTCGGAGCTGGTGGTGTCCTGCATCTCCGTCCTGGGAATGTGGCCGGTGCTCGGCCAGCGCTGTTCTTCATTAGG
The DNA here is from genome assembly GCF_902729225.1 of Pteropus medius. NCBI lineage: Eukaryota > Metazoa > Chordata > Mammalia > Chiroptera > Pteropodidae > Pteropus > Pteropus medius. Next base: position 3,360,023 of record NW_024350923.1, on the reverse strand, counting down.
GCATGGCAACGTTTAGGGGGTTGGGGCTCTGCCGCCCGTGACAGAAGGCTGAGGACTGTCCCCCTGACCCTTGGGCCAGCCATGTGTGAGTGTGCATGTATGTGTGTGTGCGCGTGCGCATATGTGGGTGCAGTGTGTGTGTGCATGCTGAGTGTGGTGCGTGTGTGCGTGTGCGTTTGTGTATCTGTGGGTGGCGGGTGCAGCTGGGCTCCGAGGTGGACCAGCCGACAGAATTTCAGGCCCCCAGTGACAGTGCTGTTGCTGCCGCCCCACAGACGCAGGACGGGTGGGTGGCAGAGCGGGCACGGGGCCAGAGGTGGGCCCCTGACGTGGGAACGCTGAGTGCCCCAAGGTGCCCGCGAGTTGTAGGCCCCCTTGCGGTTTTGTGCTCCGCCCCTCGGGGCCGGGCTGGGGGCGGTGGTGCGTCCGGGTCCTGGGGAGCAGCCGGGTCCCTTCCCACTGTCAGTTCAGTGGGTGGGTTCCTTGTCCTCAGCCCCCCTCAGGACCCCTGCATCCTGACCTGGAGAATACATCGGGAATGAGCGGGACCCCCCCACCCCAGGAGGGAGAGGGGTGGGGGCCCGGGTGTGAAAAAGCACGCGGTGCGTGCCAGGCCTGCGAGTCCCCAGACACAGAGTGGGGCAGGTGCGGCCCGAGTCCCTGAGAGGTGGGCTCCCCGGGCCACTGCAGCCCCGTCCTCTCCCCCCACCTTGGCACCCCGCCGTGCGCTCTCCTGAGACGCCGTCTTCTATTCCTCTCGCCCCTGACCTTGGGCCTCACTGCGCATGGTACAGCGCATGGCAGAGTCGGGCTGAAAGCAGGCTGGCCGGCACCTGTGTGTGGTCTCGGTCACCAGGCCCGCCCAGAGCTGCTCACTGCGGCTCCGGGTGGGCCTGCTTCAGGGGCTGGTGTCCGTGTGGAGGGGTGGCCTCCCTGGACGCCGGCTCCTGGGCCCAGAGACCTTGCGTTCAGGCTTGTCTGGCCTTGAGCTTAGAGCCTGCTGGCAAATGATGGGGAGATGCAGGTCAAGTGCACTGAACCCGCAGTGGGTGGTCTGTCCTGGCCGGTCTAGAGGCTGGAGCTCTGCCGGCCTCAGGCCTTCGCTGGCGGGGAGGAGGCCCGAGTGGCTCCTCAGAGTGGCCACTCTGCTCTCAGCAGGGCGACGGGCAGGACAAGGAGAGGCTGACCTACTTCCGCAGCCTGCCGGAGGCTCTGACGTCCCTGCTGGTGCTGCTGACCACCGCCAACAACCCCGACGGTGCGTGCGGGGCGGTGCGTGCGGGGCGGGCCGGGCGCTGAGGCCGCTTCGCAGCCCGCGGGAGTAAAGCGGGGTCTGCCCTCCCTGCTTCCGCTTTTCTGTTTCTTTCCCCTTTTTACTTATTTTCTCCTTTTTTTCCTTCCCATCTCACTTTCTTGCTCTGTCCTTCTTTCTCTGTTCTCTCTTTGCTCTTCTGTCTTGACTCCTCTGAGAAGCTACAACGGGCCATAGCATTGTGTTCAGTGGGTCCCCCTGGTGGCCACCTCTTTCAGGCCCGGCAGTGTGCGTCAGAGGCCCTGGGGTCTCAGGTGGCCCTGGCGTTCCCTTCGCGGTTACTCGTGGGGCCCGTCCACTCCGGCTGGGATGTGGCTGGGATGGGGCGCTGCGGTCCTCTGTGACTCGGCTGCGGCCCGGCCACCCCGGCTTGTGCCTTTCACCTGGGGCTCAGGGATGGTCACTGACTGTAGAGACCTTCCGGGGGGCAGCCCTTGGCCTCCACACCCAGCTGTGCAGCGAGGCCCCGAGCACTGTCCCCACATGTCCCAAGAGTCCTGGCGAGTCACCCATGGGAGAGCTGAGTGGTCGCAGGGGGAAGATTTTAGCTCCGCATGAGGAAGGGCATCCTTGGATGGTGAGCTCCCCGTTAATGGGGGTTCAAGAGGAGGTGTGAGGGTCGGAGTTCGGACCAGGCCTCCCAGCCCCCCGAAGCAGAGCCGCCTGTGCAGAAGGCAGGTGGCCAGGCTGTGACGGGGACCGGACCAGACGCTGAGCTTGGGGTGTTCCAGCGTCTCCGCTCCCCCTCCCCACAGTGATGATTCCTGCGTACTCCAGGAACCGGGCCTACGCCGTCTTCTTCATAGTCTTCACCCTGATAGGTGAGTCCAGGAGGAGCTGTGGGGTTACCAGGGCAAGGTTCTGCCCGGACGCACGCTCGGGCGTGTGGGCCGCCCCGACTCCGCAACTCACTTCGGCGTGGCCCACCGGGTGATTCGCAGTCTGTGACCACTGATGACCTCCATCCTCAGCGCCAGGGCTGGGCAGGCCAGGTGGCACTTGCGTTGCATGGCTGAGGACAGGGAGGCCGGATGTTGAGTGACGCGCCCCAGGCCCTACTCCCTGCTCCTCGGTCATCCGATTGTCCAGGCCCTTCTTGCTGGCACCCCTGGATTTGCCGTGCCTGTGTGATCCTCTGGGCTCCTAGGTGCCACCCCTAGCTCTGGGCCCACAACCCCTGGTGGTCCCCGCCGACCGTGGCCTTTTCTCTTGAAGGGAGCTTGTTTTTGATGAACCTGCTGACAGCCATCATCTACAATCAGTTCCGGGGCTACCTGGTGGTGAGCCACGCTGCCTCCTGGACGCCACGCGGGGCGTGACTTGAGCTGAGCAGCCTGGTGCGGGAGGGGGCGGGCCTTGGCCAGGCCCCCCTAGGGGGTGGGGTGGGGTGGGGGTGGGAGGCCCCGGTTGCAGTGGTTTCTGCGATGCCCCCTGGCTCCCTCTTGTGGGTTAGCTGGAGCTGTGTCACATCCTGCTCCCTCCGTGCTGTCCCCAGGGCCACCCAGGGCTTTCCTCCCCTGCCCCACTTCCTCTAGAGGGAAGCTGCAGGAAGATTACAGGTCTGCAGGCAACTGACCCTGAACCCACTGTGTGGGGAGCCGGGGGCCCCAGTGCACTAAGAAACACCCAGCTCAGTGAATGACGTAGCGGTGGCCGTCGGGCTCCCTGCTCTGAGGCAGAGGGGCGAAGGGCTGCTCCCCAGGCTGCGGGTGGGCAGGGTGCGCTCAGAGGCCGCCCGGGCCGTGTGGTCACTCAGAGCCAACCTCCCTTGCAGAAGTCTCTCCAGGCCTCACTGTTCCGGAAGCGGCTGGGGACCCGGGCTGCCTACGAAGTCCTCTGCACGCCGGCAGAGGGGGAGGCCCACCCTCGAGGGTGAGGGCCGGCTCTGGGGCCCCTCCCTCAGGAAGTGGGGCTGCTGCCGCTGTGCCCGGGGTGCTTCCTGAGCAGCACTCTGAGCCGAGCCTGCTGCGCTGGGGTCTCAAGGACTGTCCTGTGGCGTTGCTCCCGCTTCCGCGGTCCACGTGTCTGAGCTAATGCGTTTGTCCTCATGACCCCTGAGGTCCTGGGCTGGTGAGGGACGCTGGCTGCTCACCCTGCTGCTCCCTCCCCATCCCGCTGTGCCGTTACTTGGTGTCAGCGGCAGAGGGACGTGGGCCCGGCTCTGCCTGGCTGGAGGCGGTGTTGGCGTTGGCACGGAAGCCTCTAGTCCCGGCCCTCAGCCCACTGCTCCGCGACTCTGTACGGCCGCCGACAGTTCTCGGGGTTTTAGACGACAGAGTGGCTGTGCTGAGCCCGTGGCCAGCTCCTCCTGCGAGGCTCCTGTCGCTGCCCAGGGTGCCACCGGGCACTGAGCCTCTGGGCTCACTGGGGTGTGTGTGCTTTTCCCCACAGAGTCGGGGTGAAGCCCCAGGACCTCGTGCAGGTGCTTCAGAAAGTCCAGATGGATGGCACCCACAGAAAGGCCATCGTGGAGGTACCGGCTGCCCGCCCTCCCCGGCAGGCGCGGCTGGGCCCCTCTCTGGGACGAGGGTGTGGGTCAGAGGCTCTGGGGCTGGCCCCGTCCAGTCCGGGTGGGGCTAGGTGGCCGTGCTCCTTCTCTGGGCTTCCTGCCCTGCCCTGGGCCCGGGCTGACCTGTGTGCCCCCTGCTTTGCAGAAGGTGCGTTCCTACGGCACTGGCCTGCTGTCAGCGGACGAGTTCCAGAACCTCTTCAACGAGCTAGACAGAAGAGTGACTAAAGAGGTAGCGGGGGCTGGGCGGGGTCCCCCACTGGGGCCGGGGTCACCCAGGGTCATCGGGAAGTTTGCAGCACCTGTGGGTCAATCTCCTGGGTGGCTTAGTGGCCGGTGCCAGTACTGCCCCGCCCGGGGACTCTGGCTCCTAGGGTGGTGAGTGTGAGCAGAGGTGGCTTGGCTCTTGGAGGCTGAGGACGGTTGCTTGACTTTGTGAAACCCACCGACACGGGCACTGGCCTGCGCTCGGCCTCACCCAGGTGGCTCGCTCCATGGCCGCCTCTCCCCTCCTCCTCTGCGCCCTGCCCGGGAGTCCCCGAGTCTGTCTGAAGCCTTTGTCCTTTGTCCTTGACGTGGATTTGTAAGTCGCCTGATGGGCTTCGGCATCCAGCTCAGCACTGTGTCCAGAACCTGCCTGTTTTCCGTGGTGGGTTTTGGGG
>NW_024350923.1:3353763-3354464 GCF_902729225.1 Pteropus medius | reverse complement strand
TGGGGACGCGCACAGCCGGGGGGGTCCTGCTCCAGGGGTGCCGCCCTGTTCAGTGTGACGTCTGTGATTTCCTGCCAGACCTTCCCCTGCAATTAGAGGCGCGTAGATGCACTCTTTTGGGGACGTGTGTATGAGGTGTCGTAATAGCCACTCTGCGGCTTGCTCTTTTATATGCAGCAGTGTCTTCCAGATCTTTCCATGTTCCTATGGGATTTTTTGTGAGGATGAAATGCTCTCCACCCGCCCATCCGATATGGTAGCTACGGGTCACACTTGGCCGTTGAGCCCTTGAAACGTGACTGCCGTGACAGCTGAGTGTGCACGCGGACCGGATTTACAGGGCCCTGCGCGGTCGGTGGCCCGTACAGGCGCGGGCCCCCTCGTGCTGCGTCCCGGCTGCGTGGGTGCCCGGGGCCGGCCGGGCGGCTCCCCGTTCGCCGCCACAGGGGTCGCCTGGCGCCCGTGGTGCGGTCTTCGCGTCCGTCTTGGCTGCCGTCCCACGCCTGTCTGTCCCGTGTTCTTTTGCTTCGCTCTGTTTTCATCATTCTCAGATAGAATTCCTGTTTTTTCGCGTAACGCGTCACGGCAAACGCTTTGCGAACGTTTAAGAGGACTGTGGAAGAGCCCGTCGCGGCCTCCGTGCGGCCTCGGTGGCGTCGAGGTGGTTTCGGCCTCGCTCTCGCTGTGTTAGAGGCTGCGAT
>NW_024350923.1:3344093-3346674 GCF_902729225.1 Pteropus medius | reverse complement strand
GCCCAGCCCAGGGCCAGGGCGACCCGTGGGCGCTGGACCTGGGCCAGGCCCGTCTCTGGCTGGAAGGCGTGTGACTCTGGGGCGTCACCTCCCTCTCTGGGTGTCAGGCTACCTCCCTGTAAGATGGCGGGGGCGGGGCCCGGGGCTCGCTGCTCTTGCGCCGCTGTTTGGACCCCAATACCCCGATTCTGGCCAGCAAACGTCTGGGCAGGGTTCCTAGGGTGCCTCGCGGTGTGGCTCATGGCAGCCATCGGGTCGTGCGGCCCGGAACGCAGCTGCCCAGCAAGCCCGTGTGCCGGTCGTGGGCCCGGGGACGGCACGGTCTGCGGGCCCCTGTGCGGTGGCTTTTGTCTGAGTGGAGCGGCTGGGTGCCGCGGCAGACGGAGCGGGCCGGGAGGGTCTGTCGAGGAACTGGCGCCGTCCTTGGCGGCCGAGCGGGGCCGGCACACTTGTGTGTGAAGTGCACTCACACCTGCCCTGCACAGGTCTGAGGACCGTGGGGTGACATTCTGGGTGAGAAATGAGAGTGTGGTGAGGCCACGAGGGACACCCAAGGGATAGGTCAGGGAACAGGTTCAGGGGGCGAGGGACGGGATGGGACAGACAACGAGGTCAGGGGAAGGCGTCAGCAGATAGGACATGTGGTTACGGGTCAGGGGCCAAGTCTCTCCCAGCTCTGCTGGGACCTGAGCTGGGGTGTCCAGTGTCTGGAACCTCAGTGGGGTCCTGTGTAGGATGGCGGGTCAGCTGGTCCTGTGCCACCGTGAGGGGCTGTGCCGTGTTGGCCACTGGGACCAGCTGACCTGTGGCGGCCGTGTGAGCCTCCGGGCTCTGCCCCTTGCCATGACGGCGGCTTCCTGGCTGGTGGCGGCTACGGGCGCGTCCCGTCACTCCCCCTCGCCCGCTGCATCTCCGCTTTCTCGCCGTCTGTCGACCGCGTGCGTCCCAGGCTTCCCCCGACCCGTCCCCGTGTCCCTCCAGGAAGCCGGCGGTGCACGGCCTGCTGTCGCTGTGGGACATGGTCCGCCTGGCGAACATGCTCATCGCGTTCCGGTTCCTGCGCATCGTCCCGGGCATGAAGGTGCGTGCGCCGCCCGCCTGCGCCCCACCCCGCACGCTCCCGCGTCTGGGGCAGGGCGAGCCTGGGCAGGGAGGGGTCCAGACCCCAGCCCTGCAGGCATCGGGGTGCCTCTGGGGGGCATCAGAAGCGTAAGTGGTCCAGCCGGACTTGTGGATGGCGGGGGCCAGGGCCAGCCCTCTGCGACTGGCGTGAGGCCTTTGGCCAGTTGCGGGGGGAGCTGCAAGCTTCTTGGGGCCCTGGCATTTGTGAGGGGCAGGATGGAGCCCTTGAGATCAGCGTTTTCCAAGTGTCCTGAGTCAGAAACGGGGGGCAGAGTTAGCACTGGCTGGGCGCTCACTTCCAGGACCCCCAGTGCAGGAACGGGTTGGCTCCTGATCATCTGCGAGCCTCGGTTTCTCTTAGTGTACCCATGTGATGCCACGCTTGAGGGGAGGCAGGCGGTGACGAGGGTGCTCAGGCTCAGCCCGCCTGGCACGGAGGTGGCATTCACCACTCCCGTCTGTTTTTCTAAGAACTTTTCGGGAGAAAAGACATGGAGGAAGTCAGCCCCTGTCTGGGTGGCCAGGTCCTTCCCCTGTGCACATGTGGCTTCCCGCCAAGCCGTTACCTGGCCCTTCTGAGGTCCCCGTTACCCAGCGCTTTACCTGTCCGACAGCAGCTCGGGGTCCTGGGCACAGATGGGGCTGCTGCACTGAAGCCCTTGTGCATGCCACACGCACCCAACGTGATCACACACTCATACAGTCATATGTGTGCACACACACATACCTGTAAGCAAATAGGCAGTCACACAGTCACACTCTTACGTGATTCTATGCGTGTAATCACATACAAGCATGTGCACGTGATGACACAGTCAACCACGTGCTATTACACAGACATAATTATATACATGCGTGCACCCACATGTGCACGTACACGTAACCATAACAATCACACAGCACAACACATGCAATCACACACATGCACACCATATATGTGTGTACACACTATATGTATACACACAGATTGCACACGCATATACACCCACAATGCACACAATCGCACGCACACACACAGTGGTTTCCACTTGCTCGCATCCAGCGTCATGGTCTGACATCTCGGGCGGGGTAAACGGGTTGATTGGAAAGGCTTTCTCGGGGTCAGGTTTGGGTGTGAGGGGTGGGGCCCTGTGGCCGGAGTTCCTGGCTGCATCCCTGAGGCCCCATCCCCAGGCTCGGTCACCAGGGGCTGACCTGGACACCCCCAGACCAGTCAGGAGCTAGCTAGCCCCAGCCTCAGTGGGTTGGCAGGCAGTGTGGTCTGTCCTGCTCTTGGGCACTTGAAGCCCAGACCCCGCTAAGGCCGGGTGGCTGGAGGTGTCTGGATGTGGGGGGGGATGAATGAGTGTGTTTAGGTGGGTGTGTGCAGTGATTGTGTAGGGGTGGCTTGCGGTGTGTGTACAGCTGTGTGTACAAGGGTGTGTGTGTATATAGGTGTGTATAGCTCTATATACACGTG
>NW_024350923.1:3341942-3343860 GCF_902729225.1 Pteropus medius | reverse complement strand
CCGCCCCCGGCTCCCCCCGGTACCGGCCGCATGGAGCTGGGCGTCGGGGCAGCAGCGGGGTGTCCAGGTGCCGGAAGCACAGGGCTGGGGCAGGAAGCCAGTGTCTCCTTCGTGCCCGGGAGCCTTTTCGTTACTTTCGAACTCCTCCTGCTTTCTGGGTCATAGGTCACACTGAGAAACTGGTGCAAACAGGTATAAGAGACACCAGGGCCCCTAAAGCTCACATGGTCCCCAGATGAGGATTTGGTCAGCTCTCCTTTTCTTGGGGGGACTTCAGGAACTCAGGGAACAGAGATGCACCCCGCCCTCCCTCCCGGGCCAGCCTTCCCCTGGGGTGCTGCTGGCTCTGCCCCATGTCCCAGCCCAGGCAGGGGCCCCTGAGCATGCGGGACCCTGGTGCTGCTCCAGGCATGAGTCCCAGTGGACAGGAGAGATGGTGACAGTGCTGATGAGCTGCGGGGAGCCCTGCTGTGTAGATGCTGCTGCTCTTGGCTTTTTTGTCCTTTGTTTTAAACACCATGGGGGGTAGGGAGCCACCTGGGAGGGGAGCCCTGAGGTGCTCTGGACTTGTCACAGGATGCTACAAGCGGAAGCTTGCATTGGACACTCCCCTCCCTCCACTCCTGTTTGCACATGGGAGGAATCTGAGGCCCAGAGGGGGCTAGGTTAGCCCAGGGTGTGCCCCGCCCTGGCCACATTCTGGATGGGAGGGCACTGGTCAGGGAGGCTGCCCTGTGATGCTCCCCAGACGCCCCCTGGTGCACGTGGGGAGCATGGTGGGACTTCCCTCTGGAGAGGCCTGGCCACTTCCCACCCTTCCCTGGGGCCGCCTCCTCCCTGGACCACCTTCTGGCCCCCTGGCCCTGTTGTCAGTGGAGTCCTCAGCGCTCTCTGTGCCACACCTGTCCTGGGGGAGGGGCACACGCCTCGGCTTCCTCGGCCTTCGCCCGGGGCCCCAGTTCATTTCCGATGCTCCTCTGGTGGTGGCTCCTCCCTCCTTTCCTGCAGCCCCATCCTGTCTTCTTCCTTTGGGGCATGGTGGCATCTAGGAGGGGGTGCCTGGGAGCAGAGCCCTAGCGTCTCCCGTGGGAGGCTGGCGGCGTCCATGGTCGGGCACCGTGGCCAGGGCTGGGAGCCCTCACAGGCCAGCCGGGCTCTGTGCAGTGCCTGCGAGGTGCTGACCGTGGCCCCGCCTCCCCAGGTGGTGTACTACGTCTTTGCCATCATAGGCATTACCTTGTTCCGGGGTGTCATTGTGGCTCCTCCTGGAAATGGCAGGTGAGGGCGCCTGCCGTGGCCTAAGGGAGCACCTGGTGGGGCTGGCACAGGTGGAGGCCTCGGAGGGGGTGCGGGCTAGCTCCCCGGAGGGGGCCTCTGGTTCCTTCCCTTCCTTTGCCTCCCTCTCTGCTCCCCCTGCCCCCCGCTCCCAGACCCCCTCGAGTCTGTGCTGAATGTTCCCTGGCCTGCCCAGAGCAGCACCCCACACGCCCCCGTTTGGTCCTGGAGGCCGGCCCCGTGCTGGCCGAGGGGGGCTTCCAGAAGGCTCTCCCGCTGTTTCTCGGGTGCGTCCACAGCTCTTGCCTCCTGGTGGCCCCCACAGAAGGAGGTCAGGGCATGTCTTCTTCCTGCCTTCTTCGGGGCCAGAGGGCTCCGTGCTCTGCGGGGAGCAGGCAGGGCTGGGCAGCCTGGCGTGTGTGTCCAGTTCCGCCCCTGACGCAGTTGTCTGACCCCCAGCCTAGCCCCTGACAACAGCTCAGCGCCCTGTGGGAGCTACGAGCAGCTGGAGTACTGGGCCAACAACTTCGATGACTTTGCGGTGAGCCCCTCACCCCCTGCTCCCCGGGACCCCTACCCCCGCTGCCTCCCACCCGCTTCTGGACACCGTGGCCACTGCCCGCAGGCCGCCCTGGTCACGCTG
>NW_024350923.1:3311211-3341931 GCF_902729225.1 Pteropus medius | reverse complement strand
GTGGAACGTGATGGTGGTGAACAACTGGCAGGTGTTCCTGGATGCCTACCGACGCTACGCAGGCCCGTGAGTGCCCGTCCCGGGCTCCCCGCCTGTCATGGTGCGAGGCACACATCCTGCACCCCTGCCCTCGACTTGGGGTCACACCTCCTGGGCATCTCGGCGGGGGGGGGGCATGGGAGGAGCCAGCGGCTCCAGGGAACTCCTGGGGGTGGGGGCCTGGGGAGTGGGGCTGAGTGCAGGAGGTCAGCGTGGGGCTGGGGGAGCTCAGGCCAGCCCAGGGGGCGGTCCTGGGTTCTAGCCCTGCCTCCACCTTCTGCTGGCCCTGCTACCTTGGGCGCTTCGTTGGCCATTCCTGCGTTGGTCATCTCTGAAGTGGGAATAATGCCATGACGAATTGCTGGTCAGGATTCAGCAGAGCTGTCCCGCACTTGTAGTCTGTCTCTTGAAGTCCTCACCCCGAGTGGGGCTGTCGTGTGCTTGAAAGATCCCCCTCTGCTCAGGCAGCTGCCTCCTTGTCCTCCCCAGGTGGTCGAAGATCTATTTTGTGTTGTGGTGGCTGGTGTCGTCTGTCGTCTGGGTCAACCTGTTTCTGGCTCTGATTCTGGAGGTATCGGAGGCTCCTGCCTGGTCCGTTCCACGGGGCTTTCTAACCTGCTGACTGGGCTGATGCTGCTGCCGGCTCGCCCGGAGCGCGGATGGGAGAGGCCGGGCCGGTCCGGGTGGCTCTGTCCTTTCCGCGGAGCTCACTGCAGCTCACCTGGCTGCTGGGAGGCTCTTGGCGCACCCTGATGTTTGACCTGTGGGTGTTCGTTGTCAGGCCCCCGGCTGAGGCTGGTGGGGGTCTGAAGGTGGCTTGGGGAGGTGGCTCCTGCAGGATCTGGTAGCCTTACTGGCTCTGGACCCGGGTATCTGGGGTGGACCCTGGAGGGGTGGGGATGGGGCTGTTTTCCTGCAGGGCCCACACTCACTGGCCTCCCTGCACCCCTCCTGCGTCCCAGAACTTCCTTCACAAGTGGGACCGCCGCAGTCATCTGCAGTCCCTCCCCAGGGACCCGGACCCCGCCTATGAGATGACTGCTCTGGAGCTTTTGTTCAGGTGCGTGGCCCCTGGGCGAGGAGGGGGGCAGGCAGGTGTCTTTTGTGATGGTGACACTCTGCACCTCACCTGCCTCCTGCGGGCCTCCCAGCGGGATCAGGGTGGGGACCCGGAGCGCTCCCTTTGCTCCTGCTGTGAGTGCCCGCTCTCCAGCTGAGCGAATTTAAGGAAGCATCCTTCAGGTGCGTTAGCCTCCAGGTGACTCGGCTGGTGATGCAGACAGGTGGCCCAAGGACACCCCGCGCCTCCTCTCTGGCAGCGGTTTCTCTCATCGGGAAAGGTGCTAGTCGTCCCAAGATAGCCTGGCTCTGGGCAGCCCGACGTCCCTCCAAGAGCGTTGGCTGTGCTGTCACAGCCGTTCTCTGCCCAGCGTCAGCAGCCAGCGCGAGGGGCGTTCTCCTGGGCTCTTAAGAGAGCCGCGTAAGCATCTCGAAGATGGGTCTTGGTCTTGTGTCCCCGGTCCTTGCCACGTCCCCTTGTGCACGTCTCTGATAGCATGGACAAGGCCGTCCCCAGCTCTGCTTGCGCTCCCAGAGGGGCCCGGGGTCTCTCTCCAGAGTGCCGATCTCCCCGATTCCGCAGGCATGTCCTAGAGGAGCCGACGGAGGAGGAGCTGATGGAGAAGCTGCAGCGTCACCCACACTTGCAGCTGTGCAGGTGACATCTGGTGCGCCTTCCTGGCTGGGGCAGCAGGGAGGCAACGTGGCCTGGGGACCAGTCGCAGGATGCCAGTCGTGGCCCGGAGGGAGAGACTTCCCTGCACAGACCCAGTCCGCCCCCCTGAGGCTGGGACAGAGCCGGGCCCCGTGGGCTGCTGCCTGTGCTGCTGGGACCGCCACCACCAGCCTCCCTGAGCGTCTTGAGACGGCCACCGGCGCTTCTGGTGGTGTCCGCGCCACATCACGCCACGTCACGCCACGTCACGCCGCATCACGCCACATCACGCCGCGCCACGTCACACCGTGTCACCCCACTTGTGTGAACAGCTTTTCCTTTTCTAAGCACAGAAAGAGGGTGACTGCGCAGGGACCTTTAGGGACGCTCTGCAGAGTGAGCGGCAGTGGCGCCTTTGCTGCTGGTGGCCGGGACCAGACCCCCACGGGGCCTGACGGGCGGCTGGCGACTCCCTGGGGCGTTCCGTTTGGGATCCCGGGGGTTTTACACGAAGTGAATCTTGACTATTTTATTATCATATGGCGTATGGCCGGCCTGAATATGACTGGGTGTGTTTCTTTGGGAGTCGGGTCTGGCGAAAAGTGGGGTTCTTCCCCTTCTCCCACACGGCTCCGGCCTGCCGCTCGGGCAGGGCTGCCCGGTGAGGCTGTGGAGGGTGCCTGGCCGCAGGAGTGTGTTGTGGCACAGAGCTGCCCGCCTGGGGCCAGGGGCACCTCTTCTAGGTCGCAGGAAGGCGTGTATGAGCCGGTGGCGGCCGGGGCGGGAGCAGGGTAAAGTGGACAGTGCTTGGCAGGCCACGTTGTCACTCGAGCCACCACAGATCCAGGTGACAGATGGCTTCCTCCTGTCGAGTGATTGGCGGTAGTTCCTGGAGCATCTTTTGGGGGTCGAGATCCGCGTGGGAAGACACGCGGAGACGGGTCGGCGACGTCTGCCGTGGGTGCCGCCGGGGGCTGAGGGCGGCGCTGCCTCCGCCTGGAAGTCACGTCTCTGCGACCTGGGGTAGAGGAAAGTTTAGCTCGGAAAGCAACATCCGAAATGTCGCGAAACCCCCGTGCCCGGGGCTTGTAAATCCTGGCGACGTGTCGTGTGTCCGTGGACGCCTGGTTTCTGGTCCTGGAGTTTACCTGAGGTCCCGGGTGTTTACCTGATGCCCCTCAGGTTCGGGGGGAACTTTGGGGGTGTGGGGACCCTCCTAGGCCCGCTCCCCCACAGCCTGCCTTCCTGGAAGGCAGGTTTTGGGCGGGGCGGACCTCATGGCGCACTGGGTTAGAAGTCCACACCCGGCTTGCCTCACAGGGCCCTGCTCTCTGGGGACGGGAGCCGCTCCCCTGGACGGCTGCTGTCAACGTGGCTGTGCTTCCACCTACCCGCCTCCCCAGGCCCGAGCGCCACCTCGTAGTGGGATCAAGTTCCCTCGTCCTCATTTTTCGTGCAAGCTGGACCCCCAGGGGTGGCTCGTGGCTTTTCCCAGGCCAGCTGGAGGCCCGCTGGTCTCTGCTGTCACCCTGCCTCGCTGTCCGGGCTGCGGGCTCGTCCACCCGCAGAGAGCCCGGTTCCAGCAGGCACCTGCGGTAGGGTGTCCTGTGCATGTCGCAGCCCCTCCCGCCCCATGGCTTGTGTGCTTAGCAGCGTCCTCTGAGTCCACTGTCACAGGAAAATAATTCTGGATGTTCCACACTGGGCTCAGGGAGACAATGCTGGCCAGAGAGGCTGGCTCTGCCCTCAGGAGGGGCGACAAGCCAGTGTGGTCACGCTGGTGCCATCTGATCCTAAGCCAGGGTCTTGTGGGTGCTCTGGGGGGCGTCCACTGGCCCCCACAGCTCATGTTCCCTCTATCAGTTTCAAATGGTGCTGGCCGCCCAACCTCTGTTCCGATGAGGGCCAGAGCTGAATTTGACAAGGCTGAGCTTGGGCACAGCTGCTGCCTAAGGGGGCTCGGCCGCTGGGTGCTGCCATGCTGCCCTGAGGAGGTCTGCTTGAGAAGGCCGCCAGGGTTTTCTGTGGCTGCAGAGGTCCTGGTTGCCCTTGGTGCCCTGCCTGGGCATGAGGTACAGGGGCCCATCTGGATCCTGCTGGATCCTGTAGTCACCCAGCACATTGGCAAGAGTCGAGGACACCGGAGCCGGCAGGGAGACAAGGAGGGTCACTGTGGCCTGGGCCGGGGTCCGAGATGGGGCCAGTGTCTCCATGGGCCAGGGAGCCTTGGCCTGCGTGTCAGCTGGATGGAGGCAGCTGGCCCGATGGAGGGGCAGGCTTGGGAGGTGGGGGGAAGGGTGCTGGCCACGTGGAGAGCAGCCGAGCGGGCAGCAGAGGGGTCATGGGTGGGCCAGGGTGGTGTGAGTGCCCATGGCTCGGAGCCCTGCCCACCAAAGAGAAGCAGGGCCTTGGGTCCAGATCATCAATGAGCCGGGATTGGGTGCGCGGGTGAGGCAGGGACCTGGGTGGCCGCTGAAGCCCCCTGCCCACCTGGGAGGCCGTCATCCTGGCCAGCTAGCACGTGCAGCCCCGTGGGGGTTGGTCTCGCTTCCTATCCCACCCAGCTGGAGACCCCGGCTGCCTGGAGCATCTCTAGCGAGCTCTCGCCTCAGTGCCCTGTCTGCCTGTTCTCACTGCCACCAGGCAGGGCTGCTGGCACAGTCACACCTGTGAGTTCCCGGTCCCCCCACCTCCACCGCCACCCCCACCGGACAGGGTTGCTCTGAGAGGTTGGGGAGACGGGAGGAGCAGGTGCAGGGTGCGGCCACGCGTTTGATTTTGCTCATTTTTACTGATGATATTAGTAATAACATGGAATCACCTGCAAACTCAAAGCTGCAAGTACAGTAGAAATAATTTCTCTCCTGAATCACTGGAGAGCACTTTGCGGGTCTGATTCTCTTTCCCTTCCCCGCTTTGGGGCAGGTGTGCAGCCAACAGGGACCCCTTCCTATGGGAGCCAGATGCCAGGAAGGTCAGGCACAGCCACCGTGGGTCCCACCTCGCGGCCGACCCCGTTCACGGCTCCCCCGGGGCCTGCTCCGAGCCTCCAGTGGGTGTCTGTTCACTGTCATCTCCCCGGACAGGCTCTGTCTCCCTGGCTTTTACAGCCTGACGCTGTCAGAGGTCAGCGATGGTATGGCTGGCCCCCGCGCTGGGCTGACGTGTGCTTTCGTCCTGGCGAGCTTCAGGTTCGGCGTGTTTTGCAGGAACGTCACGGGAGCGCATCCTGGCAGATGTCATGCAATTTCACTCTGTCCCGTGGCTGGGGTCCACTGTCATCTCTTGGTTAAGGTGGCGCCTCCAGGCTGCCCAGTGTAATCTGCCCTTGCGACGCATGCGTGGGGAGGAGCTTCGAAGCAGTACCCTGTCCCTCATCTGGCTTCTTTCTGTACTGCGCCCTCCCTCCCCGCCCTCCCGTTCCGGTTGCGTCGTGTGGATAGTGGGTTCTTCTATTCGGTAGGTCCATCGCTGTGTTTAATTTGATGTTCGAGGTGACCTCGTTTGCTAGGGGGAACCCCTTCAGCTAACTTCTGTGTCCCTTTGCTTTGGGCCTGCCATCCTGTGAATGTTTCTTTGATTTCTAGCATGAAAAAATGCCTGGGCTCATCCTGACCCTTCCTGGCTCCAGCCCTGGAATGAGCCATTTCTCCATGGAAGCCCCGTTCCTTTAAGCAAGATTGGTGTCTGGGAGCCAAGACGTGGGTGTCAGGTGTGCTCTCTGCTGCGGGGTGCTGCTGCTGCCAGGTTCTCTCAGTGGCAGAGTAGGGAACATACACATCTTTCCTCCTGCAGACCCTGCCATTCATTAAATCGGATCTGTCAGTCTTGGAATCTTTTCTTCAGGAACAGCTGGATCATCTCCATTTCTTAAAGTCAGCTGAGCAATAGAACAGGGGTCCCCAACCCTCAGGCCATGGACCAGTACTGGTCCGTGGCCTGTTTGGAACCGGGCCACACGGCAGGAGGTGAGCAGCAGGTGAGCGAGCGAAGCCCCGTCTGCATTTGCAGCCGCCCCCAGCGCCAGCATCACCGCCTCAGCTCTGCCTCAGATCCTCAGGCGTGAGATTCTCATAGGAGCCCAGAAAGGTTGGGGACCGCTGACATAGAACATCACCCAACCCCCAGAGTGATTGATGTGTCATAGTCACAGGTTCTGCCCACGCCTCACAAGAGTGAGGGTTATCTGGGTTCATCTTAGCATTCTGCCCACTGCAGAGTTTTCCTGTCCTCAAGGGTAGCAAGAGTCGATATAAAAATTTCAATCTTCCACAAGTTAATTCAGAAATTGGTTACAATTCTAAATGCAATGCTATTTTCACCCACGAAATTCGATAAGCTGATGGACAAATTGACATAAAACTTAGGAGCAAAAGCAGCTCAGTCACTTCTATAGAAGAATACGGTTTGAGGACCTTTCCCCACCAGCGTCTCTGTCTTAGTGTAAAGATACGGTGACCAGGGCAGCGTGACACGGTCAGGGCCAGATGGACAGTGGGACGAGAGGGAGCGCGGGAAGCAGCCCTGCACGCGTCCGCGATTTAGATGCAGAGAATCGCGGGCAAGTGCTGGGTTCGTCGTGCCGTCGGAAGTTCCAACCCGTGCCGAAAAACAGTGACTTGGGTCCCAGTCCCACAGCTACCGCGAAAGTCCATTCCCGCCGTCCGAAGGCTGTAAGTGTAAAAGGCAAACTTGAAAACACGGAGAAACTCAATGCACTTCAATTACGAACTTTCTTTAAAAGATGCCGTGGAGTAGGCAAGTCACAGCCTGGGAAAAGATATTTGTGGCAGGTATAATGGATTCAGGATTTACGTCTGGACCCTATGAAGAACACCTATAGGAAAACGAGAAAAAGAGACCAACCAATAGAAAAAATGGGCGAGAACTGGCTTTTCTCAGAAACGCGAACGGCTGGGTCCAGAAGTTAAGTGAGATGCTGAATGAAGCTCCTTAGGAATTAGCGACACGCAGCGTGAGAGCACGTCGTGCACCTTTCACTGTGTCGACGGTGGAACGGAGACCATCTGAGTGGCCGGAACTTCTTGGCATAACTCGGAGGAGATGTAGACGGACGTGGCCTCGTCAGAGTGATGGTGCCCTTTGTTGCCGTCGACTGACACGCCTAATGCTGGGCGCGCGCACGTGTGCCGGGCAGCCGGACGCCGCTTAAACGTCCCCGGCAGAACAGCCGCGGCCGTGGTGGTGTGGCCACGCGACGGAATGTTCTATAGCAGCGAACATGGATGAACTCCAGCCTCAACTCCATGAAGGAATCTCAGAAACACAGTGTCAGGGGAGCAAAGCAAATTCCAGAAGACTCCATCCTGCTCAGTGTTATTGATAATAAAACCCCGAACCACAGTTAAACTGGACCCCGTGTGGCATGCACACACTGGTCTGTAACCCCACGGAGTGGTCACCGCTCGGGGACACGGGGACAGCGTGGTAAGGGCCGTGTGGGTGACGCGGGTACGTGCCAGGGCTGTGTGACATTCTCATTCTGAAGCTGGGCGGGGTTCTCGGTCACGGTGTGGAGAACTTCCCGGTGTAGACGTGTTACCTGCAGTCTCGTTCATGCCAAAGGCTGACGTGACGAAGGCGGGTAGCAGGAGGGGGAGCCCGAGGGAGCCGCGTGGACAGCTCCGCAGCGTCTTGCTGCAGAGGGACGGGCGGAGCGGGGGGCACTGCGGGGGACGTGGGGTCCGGGGAGTTCGGGTCGTTCACGTGGGAGAAGTCGTGTGAGCTGCTGGGCGGGGGTCCAGCAGGCTGCGGGTGCACCGGTGGGCGGGCGTGAGGAGTCACTGTGGCCCTGGCTTTGAGAAGCCGTGGGCAGCGGGCAGTGGCGAGGGGCTGGGAGGTCCTCGGCACTCTGGGGGTCAGAACAACACGTGGGGCTTCTGCCAGCCTCGCAGTCCTGGGGGTGTCACCATCGCGTGAGTGCACGGCCATCACGCGGAGGTCCCCAGGCTCCCCCCGTCCCCCGTGTGGTCTGAGGCCCTGGCAGCTGGGCGGGGCTAGGACCTGGCCCGATCTGTTGCTGGCACCTCGGAGCGGAGGCCCAGCGAGTAGGTTCGGGCCTTTCATGTGGTCTCTGTGCGCCACAGCCAGCAGGAGCCCCGTGATCACCCGACAGCCGGGCTTCGGTTTCCTGCCTTGGAGATAATGGGTGGTTCTTATTAAAAGGTTAGCTCAATCCCTTGCTTAAAAGGAAAAATGGTGGACGGCAGGCACGCTGTGGTGCTCTTACGAGTGGCAGAAGGCGGCGTGGGGCTGGACGACGCCCACATCAAAGCGGCCAGCGGACGCTGCGGGCAGCGCGCACCCCGGCCCTCCGGTCATGTCGGGGGCCTGGCTCTTCTTCTTGTAACACGATCGGAGCCCCAGTGGGGTCCAGCAGCAGTTGGCTAATCCGAGCCTGGCCCCGGCAGCACCTGTCGCCAGGTGAGCCAGACTACCGTGCCTGCCTCCCTGGCCTTGGCTTCCTCACAGTTACGGGCATGTGCACTAGTTGGGGACAGGTGCCCCCGACACCGGAACCATGGTGAGGGCACTGTTCTATGGCCGTGAGGCGTTAGGCCAGCGACTCTCAGACTCCTGGAGGAGGGGGGTCTGTCAACACGCACACCCTGCTCCCCCACTCCACGCTCTGACTTAGAAGGTCTGGGGTGGGGCCTGGAACCTGCATGTCTAGTAAGTCCCCAGGGGAGGGCCAGCGTCTATGCTTAGAGAACTTCCCTCCCTCGCTCCATGCCCTGTCTGCTTGCTTTCAGCAGGTGTGTGATGAGCACCCGGAGCTGCCATTGGTGAACTTTGGAAAGGCAACCCTTTGGGAGGGGCATTCCAGAAAGGACCCGTCTCTCAGCCAGCAGGGTCCGCGCCGGACGATGACACCCCTCGCCTCTCCTCCACCCCCGTCGCCTTGGCTCGGTTTATGCAGGACCGGACGTGGAGAAGCTGGCTGGACCCTGAGGGCTCTGAGAAGACCAGGGAGGGCCCTGCGGTGTCTCGGTGGGTGTGGGGTGCTCAGGCCACCACCAAGGGCAAGGGGCCAGAGATGGGCCAGCCTCCCTGGGGGTCCAGCCACCTCCCCAGCTCCCCGATTCCGTGTTCTCCGCGGATCCCCTTGATCCGCCCTGTGCAGCAATGGGGTGTTTGCCTCCCTCGCCGGGGCCTGGTGGGGCTTGGTGTGTGGCTGGTGCTCGCTGGATATCTGTGAGTGAGAGTCGCCAGCCATTCAGGCCACCTAACCCTGGAAAGAACAGGTGTGTGACATCAGACGCGAGCATGTGCTCTGCACATGTGTATCGGGGCTGCTAGATGCCAGGCACAGGTGTGACGAGGGGTGGACACAGAAGAGGGTGCACGTTTGCCCGAGGACCCACTACAGCCGCAGGCCAGATTGGAGTTTCCTGGTGGCCTGTGGGAAGAGGGAGTAGGTTTCTGCTGGAGGAGGCAGCGGGCTTCCTGTTGGTGAGCTGTGTCCCCACCAGGCCTCTGGGGGCACGGCAGGCTTCCTGGTGGGGACATGGGGCAGAGTCCCAGCCCCAAGCTGCGACTCGCCTCCCAGGAAGGGTGTCTGCAGCCTCGGTGTTGTCATCCACGTGTCCAGAAGTCTCTGAGGGGCCCCCATGAGGCGAAGGACATGGACGCACCTTCTGGTCTGTGAAGCGGTGAACACACGAGTTGTTGGCATTTTATTTCCCGTAAAGGGACTCTCAGGAGAGTAGTAATAATTAAAAACTGCATTTTTGAGTGCTTTCTGCAGATATCAACGTGTTTCGTCCGACGGGGTCACTGGCAGTGGCAGCACTGACAGATGGCGATGCCGAGGCACAGGGAGGCTGGGCCACCAGCTCGAGGCCACGTGGCTGGGAACGGCATCGCCACCCCTCCCCCCACCGGCCCGGCCTTTTCTCTCGCTGCTCCTCGTAAGCGCCACGTGCCCGAGGGAAGCCACTGCAGCCGGAACGCTGCAGGGTCAGACAGAACTGCAGGATGGTCCTTCCCTGCACACAGGAGGGCCACACGGTCCCCGCGGCTCTGTGTGTCACCACAGACGGCGGTAGGTGACGGGCATGGCAAAGTGTGCTTTAGGGGGCAGGCTTGGCTCTTTGTCACTTTCTCCTGGTTTAGCTACTATCCACAGTGGCTCAGGGCCCCCAGAGTCCTCCGTGGGAGGCTGCAAGAGTGACGCCAAGAAAGCTGACATGCCAGCCCGGGTGCGGTGTCCCCACTGCAGACACCAGGCTCAGTCACGGGGCTCCTCGTTGCCGGGGTCCCCTGTGGCTGGGCCCTTCGCTAGCCTAGTCTCCTGGGGAGTGAGGAGGGGTGTAAGTGACCTCGTGGGGTCGCTGGGTCATAGGGGGTCTAGGTGAGTAGAAGCGCCTTGTGTGGCCCCCGCATCTCCTCACGGTGCCGTCCCCTGAGTCGGGACAGTGGGGGCAGAGGGAGGGGTGGCGGGGGGTTCCTGACCAGCTCCTGGTGGTGCCGTGTCAGCCCCTGGCTGCTGCTCGCCCCTCCTGGCGCGTGACGGGTGGCGCCGGTGTGGCCGGCCTCCACCCCTTGGCACCAGCCACCCTGGGCTTGCACTCGGGCGCTGGGGCCCCGACGTGCCTCTCATTTCGAGGGTGAGGTGGCACCTTTTGAGAAATCCCTGGAGACGGTGCTGAGCAGCATCCTCCCCCTCCCTGAGGTGTGTGGCAGAGAAGCAGCACCTGTGTGCAGGCCCAGCCCCTGAGGGCCAGCTTTGGTGCCTGCACTGTCCCCAGCTGGGGAAGGGCTTCCTGTGGGCCCAGGTCGGGCACCTCGTCCATTCACCAGACACCCACAGAGCCAGCTTCAATGACAAGAAATGCAGGTTCTCTATGTACCCCTGCTGGCTGGGGCCCCAGAGGTGATTTGCATACAGGTGAGGGCCCTGGGTGTCCAGGGGCAAGGCCGGGTAGCATGCACACACCTGGAGAGAGGGTGCCTGGCACGGTGCAGTGCCCCGTATGGCCAGTGGAGGGCAGCAGACCTCCAGCAGCAGGTGTCCCCAGAGGTCCAGCCTGGACCCTCCTTGCCAGCCCCTGGCCTGCCACGGATACCCCAGCTGGGAACCTTCTTCCCTCCCTCGTCTACAAAGCTGTCCCCTCCCGTGCCCGCCTCGACCCCAAGGCCTCGCTGGGACCCTCTGGGACCCTCCTCTGGCCATACAGCATTTGCCACCTCCGTTAGCACTTGCTCGTCCTGCGGCCTGACACGCTGGGGGACCCGTGTGGTGGCAGCGACGTGTGCTGGGCCCACCAGAAGCATTTGCTGAATTGCAGGCTGTGGGGTGGGGGCTACCGGGCCTGTTCCTGGGGAGCAGTGTGACAGCGTGTCGCTCAGTGGGATGTGCTCTCCCAGCCAGCCAGTGGGCTGCCTGGAGTGCAGGGCAGTGATGGGACCTGCTCTGGCCATGGGGACCCCCAAACCGACGTCCTTAGAACAGCAGTCAACGAGATCTCTGGGTGCTGGGCCAGTACCAGGGGGCCCGTGGCTTCTGTGCGCTGTGTGCCACACACCTGCGCATGCTCGTTTGTCTTGTGGGGGTGGGGACCTGCACCCCTGGGCAACAGAGATTGCTCTGACCTGGGGGCTGTCCAGGGGTAAGTGAGGACGGGGACACATGATGTCAGCTCAGAACGGGGGGGTGGGGTCGCCATCAGAGGCGTCTGAAGGTGGCGTGTGCTGGGCCTGAGGAGACGGACAGGCCCGGCACTCGGACTCCGGTCAGGGATCGTGGGCTCGGGCTTGAGGAGGGTTTCACGGGTGCAGGCAGAACCCCCTCCCCCGGGAAACAATCTCTCTCCGATCAGATGCCTTTGGCATGTTTTTGAGATGCAAAGAATGCGTTTGGGGGCCCTTGGGACCCGATGGCCCTGCTTCCCATGGGTACATAGTTTTGCTGCATAGCTAAGAGGCAGTGACTCTGTTTGACCACAGGCCGAGAAGGTATGCAGGACCGGATCTCGGCTCTGGCCCGTCCCGGTGGACAGCGGCCAGGGGAAGGGAACTCCAGGCCGGACGTGGGGGGGTCTGGGGTGGGGGAGCGACACTGGCAGAGAGGTGCCTGAGGGCTCCTCCTGGCGGGAGCGCCGTGCTCGGCTGGCTGCGGGCGGGGAGCGTGGCCCGGCGCGGCCGCCCTCCCAGGCTCTGGCCCCGCGCTCCTTATGTGGAGTTCGGTATCCGTTTTTCTCCTTTTTGTCTAGAAACGATTTCGCCCACGTTCCCAGCTGGTCGATTACGTGGCAGGAACAGGAAGTTCACGTGGCAGGGTGGGAGCTGACCAGCACGGCCCCGCCCCACAAAACCCAGGGGCTGGGGTGTCTGCGAGCTTCCTGGGGTCTGCTGTGGCCGAGGACCGCGGACGGGGCCTTCGAAGGCCAGATCTCCTCTTGCAGTCTTGAGGCCGGAGGTCCGGGGCCACGGTGCCCTCAGGGCCGCGGTCGCGCTGAAGCCTCCGTGGGGTCCTTCCTGCCTCTTCTGGCCTCTGGGGCTCCCTGCATCTGGGCTCTGGCGGCATCGCTCCGGTCTCTGCCCCATTGTCTTACGGCCTGCTCCCCGTGTGTGTCCCCTTCTTACGAGGACACCAGTCCTTGGGTTTCAGGCTCGCCCTAGCTCCGTCTGCAAAGACCCCATTTCCAAATAAGGCCGCTCTCTGAGACTCTGGGCAGACCTGCATTTGGGGGCACGAGTCACTCCAGAAGGTGTTGTCTCCCTCGGGGGCGTCCGTAAGTGGGCAGCTCCCCTCCTCACTTTATGTGGTGAGCACCTGAGCCCAACAGGCTTCCAGTGGCCACGTGCTAGACATTGGGGGGCTGGGGGACAGGGTGGAGGGGGTGCAGGGATCCGGATGGTGGCAGGGCGGACTTTGGTGTCCGAAGCGAGGTCTGCGCCCGGCCTTACTGCCTGGGAGCCATGTGTCCTCGGACGGGCGGTCGAACCCGCTCGGTGTCTGCATCTGTGACATGGGTCTGCTGTTCCCTCCACACCCTGACGTCGGGGGCTGATTGTCTGGAGCGTGTGGAGGTGACAGGGAAGGATGTTAGTGTGAGGCCAGGACACTCTGCGCCGTGGTCGCCCCAGCTGCAGGATGCGGTACTGGCAGCCGCACTGAGCACTGATGAGGCACAAGCCGCCCGGGCCTGGCCACAGGTCAGCCTCGCTGCGTGTGTGGCTCTGGGTCCAGGCCCTGTGGAGAGGCTGGCCGGTCTGGCCCCTCCCCTGTGTGTCCCCCCGGAGGCTTTGGTTCCAACATAGGTTTAATTGGCATTATTAGTGGTCAGTGCCATCAAGACAGACCCGAGTGACTAATTATCAGCCACATCTGGAGATGAAATTGGTCACAGACGGGCAGTGGGGTGAAGTCGAAGGAGGAAATGCTCGGCTTCCAACGCTGGTGACATCCGAGTCTTTCCCTCAGGTACTGGCTGCTCGGGCCCTGGGCAGTGCGGCGTCCACACCCACGGCGTCATCACCAGATTCGCCCGCAGCGAGAAGGCGAACGTGGTCAGCGTGACAGCCAGGTCCCTAACGCCCAAGCCACAGCACGGAGAGAGCGTGTTTGCGCGCACGCAGCCCTCCTTGTTCCAGAAAGGGGCTTCTGTGGAGGGCCACTGACTGTCAGTTTCCTGGGACCTTCTTGTGCCCACCCTGACTGTCCTCCCTTCTTGACGCCGACGCCATGTCAGCTGGCAGGCCCTTCCTCCCGCTGGCTTCCCGTCTCCTCGCTCCGGCCTCTGCCAAACGGCTAGTGATCCCTGAGCAAACAGCGGTGTCCTGGGGGAGCGCCCGTCGGAAGGCCCTGCCGTGGGTCTTCTGTGACGTGGGGCTTCATGGGTCATCCGGGCACACCTGTGGTCAGGCCTCTGCCCCTACGTCGTCATCTTGGGAGGGCCACCCCCGTGGCTGGCTCACCTGGCACGGAGAAGCAGGACGACCAAGGGAGCACTTTTCATCTCAGGATGGCTGGCGCTTTTGCCAGGAGCCCCCAGACGTCTGCCTGGCCCCGGCCCCAGCCCCAGCCGGCTTCGCCAGGGGCAGCCCCTCGCGAGAAAAGCCTTTGACAAATGGCTTGATGCAGGGGCCTGGAGGGCCAAGGACCGGGCCCCAGGCCCCTGCTTGGCTCCCAGCCTGGGTCCCAGGACGCAGGGCCATATGGCAGGTTCAGAGAGGGAGGCGGGCCCCAGCATTCCTGCGCGAGAGCTCTGGAGGCCCCCGCTGCCCGAGGCCCGCTGCCCGGCTCTGCCAGCCGGGGCCCTCTGAGCTTTTGGGAGGGGCGTGGGCTTCCATCCCCGCCCACTGGGAGGCGCGTGCATGCGGCGAACCCGCACCGAGCTGCTGTGGAGCCCCCGCCGCCCCCAAGACGGGCCACTGAGCTGGCCCCGGAGCTTGGGAAGCGGACGTGGCCTGAAGTAACTTTTGTCCCGTTCGGCTGATGGTCTTTAATAAGGCCATCACGAGCGTTTCCTTGTAAGCTCGTTTTAAGGAAATGTCTGCACATCGAGCACTTTCCCACAGCTGGGGGACAATGTGCTGTCCCTTGCCAAGGGTCACTTTTGCCATCCTAGTCTTTCCTGTAGCTGGAGGTGGGCCTGGAGGCCTGCCAGGCCGCGCTGCCAAGTTGCCTCCATTGATCATTATCAGGATACGTTTGATTCATATCTGACATAGAAGGAGGCCTGGCTTTGTTAGGGGAGCTTCCCACCGCCCGGGGGCCGGTGGTCCGAGGCCCCATCCCACGTGCGGGGTCTGGGGGGCGGGCGGCGGGTGGCGGGCAGCGTGAGTGACGGTGCTGGGCTCGGCCGTGGTGGGCCGGCCGCCCTGCCCTGCTCCCAGACCTTTGAAGCTCTTCCAGTCTTCCTGGCCTGCTATGCCAGGAGGACCTTCAAGCTTCCAGTTCATCCAGATTCACAAAGAAAGCCATGCCGTCTGGGCCCCCGAGGCCTGCCGGCCCTGCCCCCCAGGCCCTGCGCCCGGGAGGCCTCCGTGGGAAGCTGCCGCTGGACGACTGCCTGAGGCCAACCGAGCCTCCTGCCCCCAGAGGGCCGGCCTCCCTCTCACGGCCTTCCCGCTCCGGGCCACACCGAGGCCACCACTCCCAGGCCAGTCCAGTGGTCAGGCTGTCTGGAGCCGTAGGGGCCCGGCCGCGGGAAGGCAGGTGGACAGAAATGGCGGTGTTGGGGTGTCCAGGGACCACAGCCTCCGGGTGGGAGAGAGCATGTCCGAGGGAGGAAGGGGACCTGGCGTGCGTGTGTGTGTGCGCGTGCGTGTGTCTGTGTGTGTGCACGTTTGCACATCTGCATGTGTGTCTGTGTGTATGTGCGCGTATGTGTGTGTTAGGGGTTGTGTCCATGTGCGACCAGGACCGGGCCTGTGCGTGTGTGTGTGTGCGTGTGTGGGCTGGGTGGGCGTGTGGGGGCAGGGATGGGCCTGCTGCCCAGGGAACGCGCTGCACGCTCAGTGAGCTCACGCCCAGGCGGGTGAGGCGGCCGGTGAGCGTGTGCTCAGGGGGCAGCCTCCCGAAGTTCTTGGAACTGGAGAACTCGACAGTGGGACGTGCCTGCAGGGACCTTCGGTCGGAACCTCTCGTGCTGGTGGCCGAGACCCGGGATTGGGGGGACAGGGAGCAGCCCAGGCTGCGCGGCTGGGAGGGGACCCCGAGAGCTCATCTGGGGAGTGTCTCCGTGCCAGGGACCCCGAGGATGGCCCTGCCGTCGGGTGTTTATGCCGCCAGGTTAGCCGAGCAGCGGGCTTTGCTGGCCACCTCACTGGGGGGCCAGGTGCAGACTCTGCTGTGTGCTGCTCTGGACACCTTGGCGTCCTCCCCCTTGGTTCGGACGTGTGCCCACGCTCTCCGGCGCTGTGGGAGGGTCTCACTCGTCCCCTTCCCCATCAGGGCTTTGCCCAGGACGCTTGTAGTGGCTCCAAAAATGTCCATGTTCCCCCTCCTGGAACCTGGGAACGTGACCATACTTGGAGAGGAGGGTCTTTGCAGATGTGACCCAGTTAAGGGATTGATCGTCCTAGACGGAGAGGAGGGGAGGGTCCCCGGGCAAGAGGGCTATGAGCAGGAGGTGGGGTTCGGGCGTGGGAAACCGAGGTGCAAGCCTTCTAGGAGGAAATGCATGAGTGATGCCCAGCCATGCAAAGCACGGGGACAAGTGGGTGGCCTGGTGGGAGCTTCTGCTCCCAGGGAGGACCGGAAGACACAGCCTATGGGGCCACTCAGTGGAGCACTTGCTCGGCCCTAGGAAGAAAGAGGCAGGAAGTGTAAATGATTCTACCAAGACAGTGGTCTTTGTGGGTGACCACCGTTATCCACCCACCCCATCCACCCCATCCTTCCTCCCTCCTCGTCTCTCCATTCAAACATCTATCGTCCTCTGCCCATCCTCACCATCCCATCCATCCACTACCCATCCACCCACCACTCATCCCTCTCCCCGCTCTTCATGGCAAACATTCTTCCAGAACCTGGGGTCCCTGGTCCCTGGTCCCTGTTCCCATGTTGAATGGCGGCCACAGACACTGGAGAAATTGTTATACAAATAACGATCCCCATAGAATGTGAGAGGAGCCGCAGGAGGAAGACGCAGGGCCGGCCGGCTGGGTAACAGGGGCCTCACCTGTCTGGTGGGCAGGGTGGGCTTCTCCGAGCGGAGCCAGGTCGGGGTGACCCGGAGAAGAGCAGTTCTGGCAGAGGGCACAGACTGTGCAAAGCCTCCGAAGCAGAAAGGTCTTGGTGAGGTGGGAAGAGAAAAGAAACTGTGTGTGTGTGTGTCTGTCTGTGTGTCTGTGTGTGTCTGTGTGTGTCTCTGTGTGTGTGTGTCTGTGTGTGTGTCTGTGTGTGTGTGTGTCTGTGTGTGTGTGTCTGTGTGTGTGTCTGTGTGTGTGTGTGTGTCTGTGTGTGTGTGTGTTGGGGGGCAGGTCGGGGATCCCGGCCCAGGACCAGGAGGGGGACCCGATGACGCTGACGTAGTCCGAGTCAGTGGATCACTCTGGGGTCCCGGGCTCCGGGCGGACTGCTCCGATGTTGTTTTGCAATCTTTGCTTTCTCAAAAGGTTACTTGAAAGGGGACCTCAAGGTCAAGATGGGCACTTGGAGGCTTTAGATGCCGAAGCAGTTTTATTTTGGCCAAGTCAGCTGAAGAGCACGTGGGCCTAAAATCAGGCAGGTGTGTGCTGAAAACGGGGTCACAGCCGCGAAACCCCTGCGGGCGCGAGCACGGCCCCCCGTCTGCTGATGGTACAGTCTGTTCGGACCTTTGGAACATTCCCCAGCTTTTATTTAATGTAGGAAGAATCATTTCTGGAATTAGCATATAAATTGGCAAAAGTCAGCAGCTCCTGCAGAAGGCACCGCCTGGCGTCAGGGCAGGGCGGCCCCGGCCGCGAGGAGAATGTCCCATCCCCAGCCTCTGCCGCTTTCCTTCCCCACGCTCTGTTTCGAAAACGCCAGACTTTCTCCGCAGACACGCAACCCGAGAGCAAACGTGTCCCCTCGGCGGTGGCCGTGAGGGGTCTTGGCGGCGGCGGTGGGGGCAGGTGTGAGCCGAGGGCGTGGGCATCTCTCCCAGATCAATGGCCGAGGGACGATTTTCCCACGGGGCTAGCTGCCCACAGGATAAGGTGATCGAAAGGGGAAGTGAGAAATGGCCACTCGCTAGTGGTCATGTCTGGTCTGGTCCGGGGCAGATATTTTACACATTTCACAGCCCCATTAGCTCCGGGTCTGTGGGACAGGGGCGATACCGTTGATCATTAACCGCTGGCTACGTGTGGCATTCCAAATTCTGGCCCGAATGGCTCAGCCCGCGTGCTGATTCCGCCTGCCCATTGGGCCATGGCTGGGCTGCCTGCCTCCTGTGGCGGGCGGGGCAAATTCCCCTGATGCCAGGGGCCCGGCCAGCGGCCCTCCCGGCTCCCCGGGGCGCTGGCGTAAATGCTCGATTACCCTTCTTGTTGGTCCCCCAACCCCGTCCCGTCCTGTCCACCCCCTCTGTCTTCCCAAAGCTCTGGGCGTCCACGCGCTGGTCCTGGTCACCCCCACCGGCGCACGCTGCATCCCGGACAACCTCGGGCCTGGGCACCCTCTCCGTGGCTCCAGGCCCGGCCGCAGACGCTGCCGTCGCTCTTTCTGCAGAAGCTTCCTGACCAAGGGCAGCTTGGGGTCGGGTTGAAGGCCGTCCGGGGGGCGTGATGAATACCAGCCTCGGCAGCTCAGCTGTCGGGGGCCACACTCATAAGTAGATGCTCAGTTTCTTGCATTTGCCGCATTTTCTACCGAACTCCCAGAAATACCCTTTCCTTGCAGAATCCAAAGGCAATTTGCAAGATAGTAGAACAAGCACGAGCCCCCCGGACCGCCCCCGGCTCGTCCCGCCACACGCCTCCTGGAGTCCGGTGCGGCTCTGTCCCGTGGCCCCCACTCGGCTCCCCGATCTGCCTTCCCTCCCCTCTCCAGCTCTTCTCCTTCCGGGGGCCTCGTGGCCTCCTGGGGACACTTTCAAATGGCACATGTCATCACTCTGAACTCAGATCTCTCTATGGCTCCTTAGGACGAAAGACTAAGGGAAAAGTCCCAGCCCCTGGTTCGATTCTGAAAGGTCTTGTGCAGCCGGCCCCCGCTTCCCAGTCCCGGTCCAGGGCGGCTCTGAGGGCATCGCTGTCCCCACCGCGCCCGCCCTGACCACGCGCCCTCCCTGGGCCCCTGCAGCGCTGCCCTCACCCGCCCGTCCTCCTCCTGCGGACCTCGTCTTCCTGCGGACAGGGCTCCTGAGTGTCCTTCTACTTCTCTGCCTTTCGGGCCAGCGGCCCCGCTGAGCGCAGCTGTCGAGGACCAATGGGCGAGCACGGGCGTGGGGTGGGAGGGGGCTGTGCAGAGACCCGTCCTCAGGCTCCCCCGGTGCGGGGGGCCCCCAGCCTCCGGAGGCCGTGGTGCAGGGATCCTGGGGTGCGTAGGCTGGGGGCGGCCAAGGGCGAGGGCACGGGAGCAGCCACACCTGGCCCCGGCCCCCGCCAGCAGCTGTGCGACAAGTCACCTGACCTCTCTGTGCCCGGCTTTGTCATCACTGTAGAAACAGGACATGCCACAGCATCTGTGCCCAGAGACCCCCTCGTAGTGTGTCCTCAGTGTGTGGGCTTTGAACGGGTGGCCAGGGCCCCAGGGCAGTGGGGGCGGTGATCTGGCATAGAAAGACCAGCCTGGCACCCAGGAGGGGGCGTCACGGGACGATGCTGTCACGTACCTCCTTAGCCCGCACACAGGGCAGGCGCCGGTGTGCTGTTCGGCTCTGCTGGGTGACTGGGGGCCAGAACTGGCCCCTCTGGGCCTCGGTCCTAATTTCCTTGTGAGGGCTGCCTCCTGCCCTCAGGGGGCTCCCTCGGTGATCAGCAGGGCCTCCCAGGGACTCAGGCCGGGCAGTCCCTCGGCCGCTGCTCCTCGGCCACTTTGTGACCATAACACAATCGTGACCTCCAGCTCCTCCGGAATGGCCGGCCTGGAAGCATGGCCCCCATCAAGCAGCCGACAAGTAATTTCCTTCCACGCCCACCGAGCTTAGCTAGGGGACGAAAATGCCAGAAACAAAAGACTTGCATCGCAAGGGCCCTAAACAGATTTCTCTCAAAAGGGACCCGTCTTCGTTGGCCTCTTTGTGCAAAGCTTGGCCACAGCAAGGCTCACCTCCAGGTGACACGGGAGGAGGCTGTGGCCAGCCCCGTTTCCACAGACTGGACTGTGGAGCAGCTGGGCAGCCGTGATTCGGGGCAGGTGGGCGTGTGCCTAGCATTCCGTATATCGAGCATTCTTACGGGGAGGCCCGTAATCTTACTTGATTAGAGCCCGACAAACACCCCAGACTGCCCCAAAGTCCCAGGTGACGCGTGTCACCCCGGCCAAGTGAAAACTTGAAGGCAGTCCTGGGCAGGGGATGAAGAACACGGGCTCCCGCTTGGGCGCCCCTGCACAGCCCTGTGGGGTGTCCCCACTTTGTGGGTGAGCAGCCTGAGCGTTGGAGGACAGGGTGGCTTCTAGGATTTAAACTCTCAGGGTGGGACCTGAAGCCGGGTGGGGCTGACTCCCCAGCCTGCCCTGTGACCTCGGCCCAAAATTCCTCCCCAAGTGAGGGGACACCCTGGAGGGCAGCCCGAGGGCGGGGGGTCCCTGCGGATGCCCCCACCCAGATCCCACCCAGCAGCCAGCAGCAGGGGCCGGTGAGGAATTCTGCAGAGGGAGAGCCTTTTCCCCTTGAAGGAATCAAAAGCACACACACACACACATTCCTCCGGATCAGAGGTGTGCCAAGGGGACAGGGCGGGCAGGCCCCCTGACCGGCTGGCCGCCAGCAGCCTGGGCACATGACGGCCCTGAAAGCTGCTGGCACCAACCCGGGCCGGGCGCTTGCAGCGGGCAGCAGTGCCAGGGGCAGGGAGGGTGGCCTTTCACCAGCTTGGCACCTCTGCCGTTGACGGCTGCTCCTCTCAAGCACCCGCGTCTGCCAGGCCTGGGCTGTCGCTTCTGGCCGCGGGACCAGGGGAGGCGGCTCAAATAAGGGACCCGCGGCTCCCTCCCGTTGAGGATGGAGGGCCCCGAGTCCCTCTTTGTAACGCTCACAGTTAACCGGGAGAGGCACTTCACAGTTCCCAAAGCCGGGCCATATCTAGTGGCCCCGTAGCTGCCCCGTGGAGGAGAGGCTGTCACCGTCCCCAGGTTCCGGAGGAGTGGCCTGAGGCTTCGGGAACAGAGTGGCCTCCCTGTCATCACACAGTGGGCTCACGCCAGGGCTGTGGTCTGGAGTCCAGTCTTCCTGGACAAGGGAACGGCCTGTGCTGTGGTCCCTTTAGTAATGACACGAGGGCTGAGCCGCCATGGACATGACGCAGGGAGCAGCATGAGTGTCCTGGGGCTGCGGTGACAAATCACAGACTGCAGATGCTGGTTCTCTCCCAGTCCTGAGGCGGAAGTCGGAGAGGGGGATCCCGGTGGGGGCCGGGGCCACGGGCTCAGGGAGGCTCGGGGAGGGTCCCTCTTGCCTCGTCCAGCTCCTGGGGGCGGCGGGCGTCCCCGGCTTGTGGCCTCGTCCCTCCGTTTCTGCCTGCATCGTCACATGCCTCCTGTCTTCCATGTCACTCCTGTCTCTCACGGGGACACCTGCCGCTGGGTTTAGAGCCCTCGGGCTGGGTCCCTAACTTCATCACATTCGCCAAGAGCTTTTTTCCCACTAAGGCGCATGCACAGGTTCTGGGGGTCAGGATTTGGATATGTATCTTTTTTTTGGGGGGGGGCCACCATTCGACCCACTATTGGACATTTCACAAATTAGTCTAGATTTCCATTTCTTTTAAAAAAGGAAGACCTGGCAGTGCCTGCTGGGGAGCAGGAGCACACGGCCTTGGGGTGGGGCGGGCACCCCTCTCCCGCCAGCCCTGCCCGGGCCTGACCGGTCCACTTCACAGTCAGGCAAACTGAGGTGCAGAAGGGGACACACAGGACTCCTGGCTCAGGGCTGGGCTCCCGCTGGGCCCGAGACGCCCGGCTCACACGCTGGCCCAGAGTGCGGACTCCTGCCCTGGCCTTGCTTTAGCCAAGGGACAGGCTGGCGGGGTTGCAGTGGCCTTTTCGTCACATGGAGCCGCTGCAGGGGTCCTAGGGGGCTTCCCTCTGCTCCCCGTCCCCCAGGCCAGCTGGCGTTAGGCTGGTAACACGTCCGGCTGATGAAACGCGGGCCCGTGTCTGTCGGGACGAGGAGCCGTCCACTCGCTCTGTCATCCGTGCCGCTTCTCTGCTGTGGAGCTGGGTGACACGTGCGGCTGGCTGGGCCCCGCTGAGTTACGGGCCCTCGGACGGCCTGTCCCCGGACTTCTGTCACGTGGTAGGAAACTGACGTGTGGAAATTTCGTCCCAACTGTCGCAGGTGACAAAGGTCCCGTCTCCTAGAACCCGAGGACCTCGAATTGTCTCACCAGATATTCCCTGAGTCCCCGACACACAGGTGTGGTCGGGCGTGCCTTGCGGGGCATGCGCACACATGTTCATGTGCACACATGTTCATGTGCGTGCGCACACACATGTATGAGTGTGGGTTTGTGCGGGTGTGACATGCATGTGTGCGTGTGTGTGAGTGTTCGCGTGTGTGCGTGTGGCAGGTGCGTGTGTGTCGCCCACATGAGAAAGCTCTTTAAATTCTAACCACCCTTGGGGCATGTGACACTGTGGTTGCTGTAATGATCATAGTGGTCACTTTCGAGTGCCTTGTGTGTGCCAAGCGCACATCTGCTCCCCCAGAAAGTGATGCCATTCCCCACTTTAGTGAGGCTCGGAGAGGTGATGGGCCCAGTGAGGGCTGCAGATGGGACTTGAACCCCTGTATCTGTGACTCCACCTTAGCGCCTGCCTTCAGTCTGGAAGGTGGGTCCCTGGCTCCTGTCCCCAACGCCACAGAGCCCCCGGGCAAGGCCCGTCCGCCTGCAGCTCCCTCTCCCACACCCTTCTCCGGCAGCAAGGGGGTTGCGGGCGGGCAGGTGGTCGGGTGTGTCCGTGAGCTGACAGGTCAGGCCTGCTGGCTCTGGCTGTGTCAGTTCCTTAGGGGGCGATCTCAGGCGAGCTGACATCTCTGTGCACCAGCGTCCACCCCCACAGCATGGATCTCAAGTCAGATAACTCAGGCAAATCCCCTGCACGGTGCCGGGCCCATGATGGGTGCTTTAATCCTTATTCGACCCGGACATGTGCTTGGGGCGGTGGGGTTCTTATCCCATTCTCCAGATGGGGAAACTGAGGCTCAGCCCTGCACGTGGCTGCCCAGGCCACACAGCCGGTTTGGGACAGAGCCAGGCCAAACCTGGAACCAAGCTGGTCTGACTTCGCTCTGGCGTGCAGTGACCCCGGTCCTAGCAGCCAGCCCTCCTGGGTCCGTAAATGCCGTTGAACCTACAAAGCTCAGTTTATGTAGGTGGACGCCGTGCAGGGCGGCGCTTCCTGTTTCCTGCCCCAGAGAGCACTGTGCGGGGAGCCCCGCGTCCCCCCGGGGTCCCTGAGTGACCTTGGGCGGGCGCCTTCCCCTCCTGGCCTGTGCACGTCCTCGGCACCCCGCTCACGGCCGGACCTCGGAGGATGGCGCCCCGAGGCTGGTTCCAGGCCGCTGTTTCCCCGTTCTGCATGGAGGGTTTGACCTCGTGCCCGCCTGCCGCCCGCGGCCCCGCGGAGCCCGCCCGCCCTCGCCCGAGCTGACTCACCGCTCTGCTATGTGTCCTGCTGACATTCCTGGCTGCGGCTTGCAAGCTGGCGGGTGACAGCGCACCCACTGTACCCGCACAGGAGCGTCTGGGTCCCTACGAGACATCCGTCTCTCTCCCTGCGCCTCTCTCCGTGGTGACAGCATGTCCCCGCATCTGCGGCCTCGGGAGCGCTGCTGGGGGTGTCTCTGGGCATCCCCCGAAAGCTCTCCCTCCCCCTTCCCCACACCATGGTGGGGTGAGGCGGGGCGTGGGGACCGGGACACTTGGATCCCCGCCCCGATCTGCTCCTGCTGGCTCGGTGACCTGGGCAAATCAAGTCACCTCTTTGGGAGGCAGCAGTGGTTTGCAGCGATGGTGGCCACAGAGCCTGCCTTGTGCTGGATGCATCTGTGTGGCCCCATCTAGGCAGGCAGAGCTGGTGGCGGGGGGACTCTGCACGGTTTGTGGGGGAAGGGGAGCAGAGCTGGGACTCCTGAACTGCCTCTAGTGGGAAACCCTCAGAGTCCCCCACGATCTTCAAGGTTGCTCCCCATGTTGACCTGCACCCCAATCTAGCCCAAGGTCACGGTGGGGCCTGGGCATGGATTTGAACCCTGGCTTGTGGTCCCAGCTTCTGCAAGCCTTCCACATGAAATGAGACGTTGGACGAGAAGTCCCGGCTGCTTGCTGTGTAGGCCCGGGCAAGTTACTCAATCCCCCTGGGCCCTGAGAGGGACACCTCAGGGTGCTGGGGGTGCTCGAGAGAGCCAGCAGCACGCTTTGCGCCGAGCATGGTGCTGGGCGGGTTCCGCTGGTGTTTGAAATGAGTGTCTTTATTGGTGTCATTGAGAGAGACAGAACCAGCAAAAGCTGGAAGGGTTGCTGTGCCCAGCAGTGGGCTGGGGGCCCCTGTCACCTGCACCCCGTGGGCCTGAAGCGTCCCTTCCCGTCATCCTGGACCCGGCCTGCTCGGGAGGAATCCAATACAAAGCGCCCACGTAGGTAACTTAAAATGTCTAGTGGCCTCATTAAAGAAGTAGGAAGAAACGGAAGAAAGGCATTTAAATAACAATTTATTTAACCCAACCCATCCAAAATAGTGTTTCGGCACATCATCGATATCAAAATTATTAACAAGATAGTTTACATTCTTTTGTGTGTACTTAATTCTCCCAAATCTGGTGTTGCTTTTAACTGAAAACACACCTCGAGTTTGATGCTAAATGCTCCACATTCAACAATAAAGCGTGTTCAACGGAAAAGCATTTTACATGGATTCAGTTTTTAATTGAAATTCATCGAAGTGAAATAAA
Organism: Pteropus medius; assembly: GCF_902729225.1. Lineage (NCBI taxonomy): Eukaryota > Metazoa > Chordata > Mammalia > Chiroptera > Pteropodidae > Pteropus > Pteropus medius. Next base: position 3,317,619 of record NW_024350923.1, on the reverse strand, counting down.
TTTTAAAAATGCATTTCGTCCGTCTCACCAGCCACAAGCCAAGTGTTCAGTGGCCACAGGTGGCCGAGGCTGCTGCTCTGACAGCTCTGGTCCAGACAGGCCCCGTGTCCTTCTCGCCTCACCTGTCCAGGTGCCCTTCCTTCTGGCCTCAGCGGCCCCTGGCTCACCTGAGACGCTCATCTGTTGGTGGATAGAATTTCGGGGCCATTTGAGGGGTGATGAGATGAGGTCTCCAGGCTTCCTGAGAGGCAGGCAGGGGAGGGATTCGGCCCTTTGGCCACCTGAGGCGTGTTGAGAAGGGCACGTGCCTGGGTCAGGGTCTGTGTCTTCGAGCTGGTCTCCTCTTTGGGTCTGTCCATGGGGCTCCACGTTCCTCGGGCTCAGTCCTTCCATCTTCCACCAGCGCCAATGCCTACAAACTAGGGACTGAGGTCTCTCCTGGGAGGCTCGGCAACACTACGTGGTTCTCATACAGATGGCACTTAACAGTGGCTTGTGCGTGAGCCACGTGGTGCTGGGCTCACCGGCCAGAGCTGCCCAGCACTGCCATGGGGTCGACTAACCGTCCTCGGGGACCCCACCGTTCCAGGGTCTGCGTCCCTGACGTGACACTGGCCAGGCGTGGGGCTTGCTTCTGCTACTCACAGACTGTCTCCCCGATGGCGCCCTGGGAAGCAGATGCTGCACTACGCTCGCTTTGTGAGACGCTGAGCGAGCTGCCCAGGGTTGCAGACTGAGCAAGTGGACGCGGCGGGACTTGACCCCAGCCTGGCCGGCTCTCATCCTCCTGAGGACCACTGAGTATGCGTCTCCTCTGACGGCCCAAGTGCCAGCTCCATTCTGGCTCTGCAGGCTCAGTTTCCCCAACTGCGCGAAGAGTGGGTGGGACCTTCTGACGGCTAAATTCTTTCTCTCTCTCAGAGTCTCTGAGTCACTTCTTACTTTTCATTTTCTAAGTGATTTTGTTCTAGGGGTTGGGGCTGAGGGAAGGCGAGGCCCGCTGGGTGAGACACCTCATCTCAGCGCCCAGCCCGGGCTTTCCTGTGGCCCAGCCCTCGTGGGCAGAGAAGCCCTGCACACGGCCTCGGAGGCCATGCCAGAAGCCACCCCACCGCTCCCGATGCTGGGAGCGGCCCCCTCAGCGTCTTGGCACTCAGGCCTCGCAGCTGCCAGGGGCTGGCCTCGTGCGATCAGCGGGCTGGCGCGGGGGGCCGGGTGGATCGGGGAGGGCGGGCGGAGTGGGGTGTGCTGAGGGGCCCCGCATCCATCACTGCCAGCCATCCTTGCAGGCCGTGCCAAGCCGTGGTGGAACCGGGCCCAGGTGCCAATGTGCTTGGGAACTCGATTGCTATTTGAAAAATTAGAGCGGCGTCGAGACGATCTACCCCCGCATTCTATCAGGAGCCTGGAGTGCGGTGGTGGCTTGAGCAGGCTGTTTGTGCAGGTGGCTGGTGGGGGACGGGGCAATTCAGCGGAGACTGTTGCCCACCAGCGCGGGGTGGGGGGCGGGGGGAAGGGGCGAGTAGCCAGCTGGGACAGAAGTCACGGCCGGGCCTGTCCCTCGCCAGGTGGTGACACAGGCGGCCCGGTGCGGAGGGCTAACCCGGCACCTACTGTGCGCGAGGTGAACGTGCCGGGTTCACGGGTAGCAGATATTAGGGTGACGTCTCCCGGGGGGGTGTGGTGCCCAAGCTCGTGAAAATGTTTTCATTACTTTTAAAATCAGAATCAAACAATGACACTTTTACGTTGAAGGAAGTGTTTTCATATACGTTGAATAGGGTCCCCACAAATTCCTGTCCACCCGGACGGACCCTCAGAATGCGACACTGTTTGGAAACGGGCTCTGCACATGGCTGTAGCTGAGAGGGGTCACGAGGAGCAGGGAAGGTGCTAATCCAGCGAGTTCGTGTGAAGACGGAGGGTTGTGGCCGGACGCCCGAGAGGCCGGAAGGGGCCTCCAGAGGGAGCAGGGCCCGGTGACACCTGGAGTGTGGACTTCCGGCCGCCAGGCCGTGAGAGAGCTCGTTTCTGGTTTGCGATGCTCATGGTGGCAGCCCCAGTAAAGTAGCACAGTATATAATGTTGATTTGTTTTTATTCGGATGCAGTTATAAATTATTATTATTATTATTATTTTATGGAAGAAGGAACCCTCGAAAGCAAAAGTCCCTGAGGCTCGTGGAAGTCTTAGTTCAAGGTGACGAGACGCGCCCGTCCTCCAGGAACTGACCTCCTGGTCTGGGGCCGTGCCGGGTAGTGCCGGGGGCTTCCTGAGCGAATGGACTTGATATCTGAGCAGGGGGAGGGTGAGGAGAGGGGTGGGGAGGGAATCTTGGCTCCTGGCTGTGTGACGGCTTTCGAGCTCGGGGTGGCGAGGGCCTCGTCACCCAGCTACCGCCAGCCCACGTGCCCTGGGCCCAGCACTCAGAGCCCGAGGCAAGCGGGCAGCATCGCGAACGTGGGCGTTCCTGCCTGGGGACTCGTCCATCCGAGTCTGAAAAGAGCCTGCTCCCCACTTCCACCAGTGCGGGTCTGAACGGACGCCTTTCTCTGGCCTTCTGTCCAGCTTGGGGTCCCCGTCCCTGGAGGTGCTCGTCGTCACCATCAGCTCAGTTCCACACCGGTCCTAAGTAGAAGCCCAGGAGGCAGACCCCTGCTTCGCCCACCCAGAAGCCCCTTCCCCCCAGGGTGGCCATGTGTCCAGCCCAGGCCTGTGTGAGGCTCCGAAACCTGCCAGCGATGAGGGCCTGGGCAAGCAAGCCGTGGGGACAAAGGGCCGTCTAGCCTGCTGGGCTGCAGCAGGAGCTGGGCGAGGCCCCGAGCAGTGTCCCGGCCACCGGGGGACTCGTAAAGTCGGGGCTGGAATACCTTGGCGTCTTGGCACTGAGGCCCAGGCTTCAGTAGCAGACGCCCCTTGTCCCCCAGACTTCCCTGCAGTGGGGTCCGGACATGACCATACTTTGCAAACATCATCGCTATCAAGCAGCTTGGAGAGGCCAGGGTATAGACAGGATTTTAATCCTCACCTTACAGAGAGGAAACTGAGGCACAGAATGGCTGGCAGACTTGCCTGTTTGTGGCACAGCCAGGACGAGAAGTCTGGGCAGGAGGCCGCTCTCCTCCCCCAGGTATTCGGCTGGCGGTGGCTGAGGGACTTACGTGACATTCCTGCCTCTAGGTGGAGTGTTCTGCACAGCTAGTCCTGAAGCTTTGCACCCCAAGCTGGACATTCAGGGAGTGAAGTGCCAAGTTCCCCGACCCCCAGAACCTTCAGCCAGAACCGGGGTGGGCTGCAAGTGTCCCTCAGCAAGCCCACCCCCCAACTTGAGCTCGTTCCTGCAGACCCCCGGCCATCCTGTAGAATACAGTGCGGATGCTCAGATTCTCCTGCTCAGAAATGCAGCGTCCTTCCACTCGGCCCTCTCCTGGGGCTGCAGTCCCTCCTGGACAGGCCTGAGACCAGGCCGTGAGTTCCTCCCTCCCCCGTGGAAACCCCCACATGCCAATGTGGGGGCGCAGCAGCTCTGGCCTCCATCTTCACTGGGACCCCAAGGGCAGCTTCGAGGAGGAACCGTGGACATGTGTCTGGACAGCCACATGCCTTGGTCTGGGGGGTGACCCTGGCCCAGGGCTGGGCTCAGGGCATCGGCCCCCACCCCCCACCCCCCACCCCCAGGCCTCATCTCTGCCCACATCTCGGGCCTTCTCTGTTGTTGTAGGAGGGGTGAGTGCTGACCAGTGAGACCGATTCCCTCGTATTTCTGTTCCTTGGCTTGTGAACTTGGGCTGGTTAGTTCCCCTGAGGCCTTGTCCTCCCTCTGGAAAGCGTGGTGGCCCCCGGGGTCTCCCCCGGCACAGCTTTGGTGGTCGGGACTGTGAGCGCTGGAGTCGGGCCTGCATACGAGTCCAGACTCCATCCCAGCCCTGCTGCTGAGGCCTGGCGACCTCGCTTCTCGTCTGTATAGTGCAGAGAACGCAGGACCCAGCGGACACCTGACCACAGGGGACGCTGCCCATCGGTCATCCAGCCTCTGCTATGTAGCATCCTCTCTTCAACTTTATTATTTTCAGTGATAAGGACGATGAGTTTTGCGGGGGAGGCTATTGAGCCATAATTTCCATGCAGGAAAAGTTTTTTTTTTTCCCTTTTAATACAGTTTAATGCCTTTTGATAAAGGTATCCAGTCACGTGACCACCACAGTCAAAGTGCAGAACTGTCCTGCCACCCCCAAAAGTCCTTCCTGCTGGCGCCTTGCGGTCGACACCTCCCCGCACCCCGCCCCTGGAAACCACAGGTCTGCCTTCTGTCCCTAGGGCTTCGCCTTTTTCCAAAATGTCGCGGGCGTGGGGTCGCTCAGCACGCAGCCCGTGGTGTCCGACTCCTGGCACGTCGCATAGCGCACCTGAGGTTCGTGCGCGTCCTCGTGGCCGAATCGTGCGTGGATGGCACGGGCACCGAGCGGTGGAAACAGACCAGCCGCTCTGCTCCCCCAGGTCGCGGATGTTCGCGTCGTTCTAAGCTTCTGGGGACACGCGGACGCGGGTCTTCGAGGTCACGGCAAGGCGAGATGGCCGGGTCGCGGCCGTGGGTGTTCACGCCGGCACCGTGTGGCTGCTCCACGTCGTTGTCGATACTTGGTATCGTCAGTGTTAAAAGTTGAGCCGTTTTCGGGAGGGTCCAGCGCTGGCTGGTGACGCCGAGCCTCTCTTCGCTGGCCGTCTGCTTGCGTCTCTGCCACCCGAGTTCCGTCTTTGGTGACGAGAAGCGGATCGGTTATCTCTCACTACACGACACATTTCCCTAAAACAGCTTGAAACCACAGTAGACATTTATCATCTCACGGTTTCCGTGGGTCAGGAATTTGGGAGGTGGCTCAGGTGGTTCCAGCTCGGAGTCTCTCAAGACGCTGGTGACTGGGGCCGGATCACCTGTGAGCTTGACTAGGGCTGGATGGATTCACTTTCAAGGCGGCTCCTGTGTTTGGCCAACCGGTGCGGGCTGTGCGCGGGAGGCCTCCGTTCCTGGCCCCACAGACCTCTCCACAGGGCTGCTTGAATGTCCTCACTACGTGACCCCAAGCCCATGGGGGGTGACCGCAGAGAAAGCCACGAAGTCTTTCATGACCCGGCCCCAGACGCCACACGCTGTCATGTTTGCAACCTCCTGTTGGTTCATGTGTCAGCCCAATGTAAGGTGGAGGGGACGTCACGGGGTGTGCGAACCAGCAGGTGAGGGTTGTCGGGGGCCGTCCTAGAGACCGGCTACAAGGCAGGGCAGGCATTCCGGGTACGGGGGCGCCGCGTGAGCGAAGGAGACATGTCGGAGGAGGCAGGGCAGCCTGGTCTGCGGAAGTGAGCTCCATACAAAGGGGTGGGGAGAGCATGGCCGGATGGCAGGGGGACCTAAAGTCCAGGCGAGAAGGTGTGGGCTTGATCCCGCGGTCCAGCGGGGCCGGAGGGGCTCAGGGCTGTCACACAGACCGCGTTCCCTTCCTGGCTTCACTGGTTGTGGGGGTGGTGCCGCTTAGCAGCGGTGGGGTCTTTCGGAGGTGTTCTGTACCTTGGTTTTCTCGTCTGCGGAGCGGAGGCGGCCATGCTGTAGAAGGCTGTCGGGAAGGTGAGCACGGCGCCTTTCCCAGGGCCTGGTGCGATGGAAGATGCTCGGGATTATTCCTGAAGGGTTTGGAGAGAGTGTGTGTGTGTTGGGGGAGGGTTGTGGGCACGTGTTTTGGGGAGACCAATGTGGCAGGGCACTCAGAGTGGGTTGGAGGGGGCAAGACTCACCCACCAGGAGCCCGGGTTGCAAGGTTCCCGTGAGGGCAGAAGGGTCAGACGTGCTTGGCGACCGTGTCAGCAGCCTGTGTGTGGCCTTACGGCGTGGTGCTCCCGACAAGCCCGCCGAAGGGCAAGGCACGGATGCTGAGCCTGAGTCAGCGGCTCTGCCTGGTGTGGGAGGTGCCAAGTGGACCGGGCCTCAGTGGGGCCAGAAAGGCACCCACGGGTTCTGCCAGCCCTCTGCGTGTCCTCTGACGAGGTGGCTGGGACCCAGGATGACCGTTATGCCCTATCTTCTCCCGGCCTGCTTTCGATGTCTCCCATGCTTCCCGCTGGCTTTGGGGGTGCAGTGACACCCAGACGCCCGCAGCCCCTGTGACCTCGTGACCACTCTCTCTGAGCCCCAGCCCCAGGTGGGCCGTGAGCTTCGGCGGGCCTGGGGCTGACCCGCTGTCAGGGAGAGCCGCCTAGGGCCGTGCCAGAACCCAGGCGTCTGCTGGGCGGGAAATGTCACGGGAGAAGTGGGCTGGCCCCCTCTATCTTAATCTCTGGGTTCCTCTGCTTCTCCTCCTAAACCCCTCCTGCTCCTGGAACAAACCTCGGTGTGTGTGTGTATACATATAATAAAAA
>NW_024350923.1:3298548-3310905 GCF_902729225.1 Pteropus medius | reverse complement strand
AGGCAGCAGTCTCAGCGGTGGCGGGATTCCCAACCTCACAAAGGGTTTGCATGTACCTGTGACTTTATTCATGTTGGCTGTTCCTGACCTCTGCTGCCTGAGGATCCAGGCCCGCCTTGCCAAAGGGATCTCAGCAGAAGCCTGCTAGGGATTTCCTGGTAGGCTTTTGCTTTTCTGATACAGCCATCGCCGTCTCCTCTGGGGCTCTTTTCCTCTTCCCGGAGTTTAGGTTAAAGGCTGGAGGTGCAGTAGCCATTCTGGGCTGTGAGGACGAAACTATGTGGTCAGGATGGTGATTAGATGGTGGAACACTGGCAGCATGCTGCCCCAGCCCTGGGAAGTGGAGGCAATTAAATCCCATGCATTAAGCTTCTAGAGAGTTTCAGATACTCCCCCCGCCCTCCCACCAGATACATACAGCGTTTGGCATATGATAGATGCTCAGCTAAAGCTGAAAACCTTTTCCAGGCTTCTGAGGCCCAAAGAGAGGGAGCCACGTGCAATATGCTGGATAAGGGGGTGACTGGTTCTCAAACCTAGCGCACTGGGTGCTCAGGCCAGTACACGGGCTCCCTGGCCTGAGACAGGCCATGGGACCCTGTGCCCAGGCCTCGGGGGTGCTTTTACTCCCCGCTTTAGCAAGCGTCACTGAGTGGTAATTACGTTCTATGAAGTCGCTGCAGACACTGGGCCACTGCCCGTGTGGGGAATACGGGGCTGGGCTCCCGAGAGCCTCGAGTCACGTGTTTATCGACCCATCAGGACATAACCCGGTTTTACGTGTGTTTCTGTTTGAAGGCACCTGATTCAATATATACTTTGGTTCAGTCACAGAACCCACAACCACCTGCACAGTCACCCGGGCCTGAACGAGTGTCGTCTGACACACGCTGTGTCCGTGAGGCACGTCGCAGCCCCCTTGCCCTTAGGGACACCAGACAGCACCTCGGCACTGTGCCGAGGGCCATTTGAACAGCGAAGTCGCCGACCGAAAGCACACACGTGCAGGACCCTTGCGTACTGTGGGAGCCGGAACGAGCTATGCGCACGTCTGCGTCTGACCGTGGAATTCCTGATTTTGGGGGACACAAATAAACTTGGCGTTCGCAGAAACGGAAGGCGCCAACAACGAGAGTGGACTGTCCTTAGCGATGAGGCGTCATCTGCAAACGGGAAGACCCGCCCCGATCGGGCGGTCAGTGGCGGCCTCTCTGAGAAGGTGAAATTAAAGCCCAAACCTGCAGGGGGAGGAGGAGACAGCGGTGAAAGGCGGGTGAAGTTCAGCACCGGCGTCTTTTCTCAAGGTCAAGTTCAGCGCTGTCGCAGCTTCCTTCCGCATGACCTTGGGGCGGCCGGGATTTAGCTCAGCCCTTTATTTTGAGCTGGCTGTGTGGTCGATCTCTTCTCTCTTTTTCTAGCCTTTTTTAAAAATTTAGATCGTTCCCTTTTCGTCTCTTCTGTTTTCGGACGCCCATAGTCGATTTCTGTTCTTTCAGCGGTGACCCCGAAGACTTGTGAGGAGTAGTAAACTTTGAAAGGTCCAAATTAATCTCGATATTCTGTATGCCTTCCAAAAGACACAAGGCCTTAGAATGCATCACCCCTCTTCAGACTCATCCGTGATGGTGTCATGTGTTTTATTTCTAATTCCGACTTCCCCGAGTTAGACCTGATTTTTCTTGTTCTATGCAGTGGGTGTTTGTTTGGATTCACCCAGCTTTTCCCCACCTGCTTCACTTATGACTTTTCTTGTATTTTATATCCTCCTGTGATTATGTCTCCTTGGCCCGAATGGTATCCTGTGGGGTCGTTGTCACTGAAAGTCATTTTTACTTGTCTAAAAATACATCGATCTGTCTTTTCTTGTGTAGTTTGTACTGTCTGTGTTTTGAGATAGCCCTGCCCTGAGGCTGTTAAAATGTTATTCTATGTTGTCCTCTAAAAGATTTATAGTTTTTCCTTTATATCTAATTGTCACACCACCCGGAATGGATTCTTGCATAAAGCGTGAGGTAGGGGCTCTGTGATGGTCATCAGTGTTCACCAAATATTTAGGGCTCTAAAAATTTCAGGCAAGTCTCCACCACGCTCCACCTCGGCCACCGATGCCTCGGAACAGATGACAACAAATGCGGTGGCCTAAACGACACCCGTTCACCGGCTCGCACTTCCTTGGGGCAGAAGTCCGGCGGGCTTGGCTGAGTCATCTGCTTGGGGACGCGGTCTCCATCGGGGGCTTCGGGGAGGAGTCCGCGTCCAGCTCATGTGGTCGTTGGCATGAGCCCCGTTGTCTCGCTGGCTGTCGGCCGGGGTCTGCTCTGGCTCCTGGTCCCTAGAGGTTGCGCTCAGGCCCTACCCTGTGGCTGCCGCCTCTTGCAACGTGACAGCCCACGTCTTTAAAGCCAGCAGGAGCCCCCCTCGCCCCCACTCCTCTCTGCTGAGACGAGCCTTGCCCCGCATAACCGAACCAGGGGAGCAACTATCCCACCTCGGGGGTACGCGTGAATATGTGACTTGCTCTGGCCGAGGATGCGTGAGCGGAAGTGGGGCGCGTCACTCCTGAGAGACGCTCGATGAGCCGTGTGTGACGTGTCACACGACCCTCCCGTGCCTCCGTGACGGGGATAATGACGGCATTGTGTCTTTTCCTCCCATTTTCGTGTGTTTAACTTATATTCTTTGACTTGTCGTTCTAGTGCCGGCCTTTAGGACAATTCGTAAACTTGACTGCGTGACATTCACAACTTATGTTCATCAAAAGACGCCATAAAAAGCACGAAAAGACAGACCACAGAGGAGATATTGCAGTGCCGAGACCTGACAAAGAACTCGTAGGAAGAAAGTGAATGTTTCTGTGTAGCTTTTTATTGACGGAGGTGTGGCAAGGCCAACAGCTCAGGAGACAGCTGCCATTGGAAAGGCAGTTCCATACCCACAGATGGGGGCCATAGCACGTCGTGGGGGCCACACGAGGAAGTGCCGGAGTCGATGAGGAGGCAGAGGGACAGGTGGAAACAGGCAGGAACTGTCACTGTGGTTTCTGTGGGGAGGAGCGGGCGAGGCAGGGCGAGCAGGCGGGGAGTGGCTGGTTTGAATAACGTTAGTGGCTCTGGGGCACAGAGGCTGTTGCCAGTGGCCGGTGCCCTCCATGGGTGATCAGGCCTGGGGACAGTGTCTTGAGCGTGTGGTGTGGGAGGTGGTTGGAGCTTAGGCTCTGGATGGTTGCTTTGTATTTGAGAAGCACGCTGGTGGTGAGGTCCTTATTATCGCTAGGAATTGGCACATCCAGAGAGGGACCGTCCGTCCACGCTGGCAAGGCCCCCGACGTCAGTGTCAGAAACACGGAAAATAAAAGACATGGGCCATACGATAAAGATTTCCTTGAAATCAACATGAAGAAGAAACAGCCCAGCTGGCAAAAGACTCAACTATAACTTCGCAGGAGGGGGACCCCAAATGCCGATAAGCGCGTGAAAAATAAACACAAAAATGCAAATTAAACCTCTGACGAGGCATCATCTCCTCCTGCCAGATCGGCACTGAAACCTCGGTGCTCACCAGGGTGAGAAGCACCAGACACCCACATGCTGTGGCCGATGTGGGGCTTGGTGCCGCCGGCTTGGAAAACAGATAAGCATATTTCTCGCGACGTTCACGACATGCCTTCCTTGTAACCAAGCACGTGTCTTCCCAGACCCTTCCAAAGGAGACGCCTCCAGCACGGGTTTTCATTTTAAGGTTTTGGTTGCGCGTCCAAGGCCGGGGGGTGACTCGCTCCAGGGCCCCACAGCCAGCTGCCCCGCCTTGCGTCTTGGGCTCGGGCTGCTCCCGAGACATTGTTCACTGTGACCACCCTCCCTGACGTTCCGTACTCGTGTGGTTTGGCATCTTGAAATCATGGGCCAAAGTAACGGCCAAAGCTTTTTACGCCCATACCGTCTCTGTGTTCCTCGGGCGTGTGAGATTCGCATTACAAGCCCCCGAGGTCTGTGTCACGCTTTCTGCCCAATAGGTGACGATTCCACCTAACGACCTCTCATCGCCGCAGTAAAAAGCTCTCCTCACGCCCTCCCCTCTCTCCGCGTGTCCTGAGCAGCCGCGGTGCTTCCGCGGTGTCCCCGTGCGCTGCGGTGTGCGCCCCTCCCCCTCCCCCCCATTCCTCCTCGGGAGCCGTAAGTATAGATTCTTCTTTCAAGGAGGTGCCACGCTGTCAGTCATTTTAACATACCCGATGAACACAAAACCCCATGTTCAGACATCTTTTTCTTTGGGATTGTGTCGATTCGCTATGATATCTCCAGGTGCGGATGTCTTTGGACGCGTCCTACATTGGATTCTTGGAGATGCCGGAGTCTGTGGGTTGATGTCTTTCATCGGCTCTGACAACATCTCCGCCATTTCCCCTCAGCTACAGCCTTTGCCTACTCTGTCCTTGCCTTCCGGAACTTTTATAGCCATGTGCTGTACCTCTTTGTTCCTAGCCGTCATGGGACAGGTCCCAGTAGAGCAGGAAAAAAGGAGGGGAAAGAAGTTGAGCAGAGGGACATGGTGCCTTAGAGGCTGTGTGGCCTCAGAGGGAGAAGGGACGCCTGGCTGCTGTGCTTCCAGACGGGGTTGCAGCTCAGCTTCCATGAGCTGACTGTCGCCCGGCGACCTGCCTGAGCTAGCCCGTAACTGGGGCCGTGTCTGAGCTAGCCCGTAACCGGGGCCGTGTCTGAGCTAGCCCGTAACCGGGGCCGTGTCTGAGCTAGCCCATAACCGGGGGCTGTGTCTGAGCTAGCCCAGAACCGGGGCCGTGTCTGAGCTAGCCCATAACCGGGGCTGTGTCTGACCTAGCCCAGAACCAGGGGACACACCCGAGCTAGCCTGAGCAGCCTCACGTTCCTGATAACTGAACATCGTTACCCCCTGGTGACAATGGAGACTCCGGGAGGCATGTGAACACAAGTTCTCCTGGGTTCTGAGGTGACAAATACACACGCGCGATACACATTTGGTGGCAATGGGGCACTTTCTTGTGGCTTAATCCAACTTCGAGAGTCCAGGGTCACCAAGGCCTCGTGCATAAGGCCCGATCTGAGGAAGATTCGTACTCACTTCAAAAAAGTCACGACGGGGCTCACAGGTGTCCCCTGACCCCCGCCCTCCATCAGTTGCCTTTTAAAAAATTTTTTATTCAGAGGATCTCGGCCAGGTCATGCGTGGGAAACTGTTGAGAGTCGTCCCCTCTCTGCTCAACACATTTCTCTTACATGTTAAAAAAAAAATTTAATGCCATTAGGTCATCTCTTTTTTTTTTTTGTACTTCTGGGAAAGTCTTTATTTCGTGTATTTCTCAGGCATCCTGATAGTCCTTCTCAGGCTAACCACTGGATCGCTTCCTTCCAGTTCCTCTCAAAATGCCTGCCTGTTTTATCCTTCACAAATGCCTTAGAGCCGCAAAGCAAATGCCCCTCCCTCTGCCTCTCCACCCCGCTCCCTGTGAACGAGAGAGGGCCCCGCGCTCTCACCGAGGTCTTTAGGCAAAGCAGATACATCCCACGAGGCTTCAAAGGTGCCTCCTCCTCAGCCACACAAGCCTCTGCCTATTCAGTCTTTCAAAGGGTCGGCTGTGAAAGCTGTCTGGTTCATTGATAAAAAAAAAAAGGTATTGTTTTTAGGGCTGTTGAATATATTAATGAGTTGTATCGGAGGACAGTTAGTATTTGCTAAAGGCGATGGTCACCTTTCACCTACTTTGTGAGTGGAGACACCCCCTGGCCAGAGCACACTTCACCCAAGGGCAAGGCCGGCGGGCGGGTGCGGCGCCCCCACACCCCAAAGAGCTAAGCCAGAATGGTTACTACTCCTCTGTTGGGCCCCCACGTTCGCTTTCTAACGGATGAGCTCCCTCATTCCACGTGAGCAAGCCGCAGACGCTTCTCGGGCTTGGTGACAGCTTGCCTCGCCCCTGTGACATGTCCGGTCTCTGCTGAAATGCTCGTAAAAGCACAGTTGTGTAAACACTCACCTCGGCCGAAAGCATGCGCGGTGCCTGCACGGGTCTGCGGCCCCACGTTCCAAGTGGGGTTCGCTCCGTCCCCTCCCGTCCAGGACCTCTCAGAGGTTATTAAGAATTCTGACAAGGTAGGCTGAATAAATTGCATTTTCTTTGTGAGCCTTAATCCGGTGTTGTGCTGGCCTCTCGGACATGGCTAATTTATTTGGAATTTCATTCTGCTCCTGACAGCGTCCTTGACTAGCTGTTTGATCCCTCCGAGCGAAGTTACATACCAGCTTTCAACTGCCGAAGGCGGCCGCGACGATTTTCTCAAGTGCGTTCTCGGGCTCCGGCTTTATCCTGCGGCCACGACTCAGATGGCGGGTAGGGGTGGGGGGCGGCCGCCCTCGTCCTTGTCCCTTGTCCTCGTGAGAGAGGGGGCCGGCCGCCCAGGGCTCTCCCTCCACGAGGACCGAGGAGGTTTCCCACTCGTCCCCCCGTCTGGGTTTGAGCTCAGCTTTTGTGGAGCAGGAAAGAGAATTAGTTTTCGCCCGCCCGCGAGCGGAGAGCATTTCAGTGTTGGAAACCGCGTTTGCGATGCACGTTCTGCCCCCGTCGGCAGCTCGCGCCCAGGCTTTGGGACGTAATATTCTCGGGGGAAGGGGCACGCTGACCGCGGATCCTCACCGGGGGCTTCGGCCGGGGTCTCCCGCGGTCCTGGTTTCTCTGGTGCAGGTGTGAGCTGGCGGTCACTCGCGAACTCGCGCATTTCCACCGTGATTGCTTTTTTTTTTAAAAAAAAATCACAGCAAGCAAGTCTTGCTTGTGTGAAAACAATTGGAATGATTTTTGATAAGACCCCCGCACTCCTGAGGAGCTTCGCCTCAGCCCGTTGCAGCTGGCCGTACTATGGCAGAACCCGGGCCAGTGAAACCTTGTGTTCTAACCTGGCCCAGCGACACCGACACCTGTCCATGCAGTTGGCCTAGCGACATCGACACCTACCTGTCCATGAGGTGCATTCCTGCTGAGCTTCCCCCCACCCCTCTCCCGGGTGCCAGGGGCTGCGTAAGGAAACTCTGGGGGAGGGGGTTGGGGAGAGCTCCCATTCTAGAAATACCTACAAGATCTCGGTGGGGGTTAGGGCCGTGACAAAAGCAGAAACCAAAGAATGACCGACCCAAACCCGGATAGGACAGGTGGGACCAGGGCGAGGGGCCTTGGCCTCGCTCCCCAGCCCTGCCTCAGAGCTGGGGAGTCCGGTGGGTGTGGAGGGCATTGGAGCAAACTCTTAGCTCTCGCCCCCCGCCTTTGCTGTGGAACGTGGGGGAGGGGCTGGTGCCCCTTCCGCAGATGAGGACTCCGAGGCCCAGAGCATTGCAGGGTCACCTTGACGGAGCCCGGCTTCTGCAGGGCCAACTCGGATGGGGCCCAGGGGCTCGTTCCAGCTCCGGCTCCCCTCCACGGACCTCACCTGCAGAAGGTGCTCACCTATCCGGAATCTCGTTAGGGGACAATCAAGGAGGACCCGCAGGTCGCTGCTTCGATGGTTGGCTGTCTCTCTGGGTGTAGGAAGCCCTCCCAAGCCCGTGGCACGGCTGCGGTTAATGTCCCCAGTCTGTCCTCAGTGCAGGAGCCCGTACCCGCTCAGCTCCGTGAGTCGTGGCCAGCCCCAGCTCCCGTCGATGTGACACGTCGTCATCTTTGTCATCTTTGTCACGGGATGCATTCTGGCAGGTGCAGCCAGGAGAAGAGGGAAGGAGCGTGGGGAAGGGCAGGAGGAAAGAGGGAGGAGCCAAGCAGAGCTGTGACTTCGGGCACAGGCCAAGTTCACGGTGATCTTGGGAGGAACTCTGGGGGCCGGGCTCTCACTTCCAGCCCCTCCACGTGGTCAGTCCTTGGCGAAGGGCTGTCTGGCAGGGGCGACACCCCTGGATGGTCTGACTCTCTGTGCTGGGGCGGCTTCCCTGGCCGAGGACGTCCCCCTTCCCAGAAAAGTCACATTGGGAGCAAAGGGACATTGAAGCTGGAGGGAGAGGACACAGAGATGGAGGTAGAGCCCTGATCGGGCCCCCAAGCCACTGCTAATAGTGGGGTGACTTGGGAGATCGCTCCCCGTGAATGCGAGCGCCTGGAGCCCACCGCACAGAGACTGGGTGCTGAGCCAGTGACACTGCAAAGGACCTGCCTATCGGCTGGGCTTTTATATCACTTAGTTATTGTTCCGTGTGGGGGACGGCCCCCTTATCCATTTAACGTCCCCACAGCTGCATCGAGGTCGACCTTTCCCAGGAGAAGAAGTCAGCCCTGGGAAGGGCCATGGCACTGCCCAGGGGAGGGACCATTTGCTTCCTCTCCTGAAGGACATGCTGACCTCAGCCTCACTGACCCCTCGTGGCTGGGGACGTTCGAGCAGGAAGGGGAGGCCCTGTGACCCCGAGTCTCTGTGCCGTGGACACCACGTGACGGGGCGTTGTTGGCTTTGTGTGCTCAGAAAACAGAGATTTCTCCAAGGCCACCTCGTCCCTGCTGGCCACGCCTGCAGCTGTGGGGTGGGAGGCTGAGGACAGAGCCCTGTGGCTCTGCGCCTCAAGCTGCCCCAGGACGCCTGCCTGGAGACGCTCACCTCTCAGGTAAGCGAAATACCCACCTAGAGATCAGCCTTTCTCCCTCCCCGGGACCCTCACTCTATAGGCAGGTGGGTCCTTCCAGGAGGGTGACTGGCGAACGTGGCTGAGGACTTCCTGCGACCTTCTGGAGGCCCTGTCAGCAGCCACGTCCTCCCGAATGTTCTCTGGGACATTAACCACAGATGCCACGTCGGGCCCCGGCCGTCCAAATTCTCACGTGTGCTTGAGTGATCTTTTAAACCCCTGCTCGTGGCAAATAAGCCCAGAGCTACGTGTCACCTGAGAGTGTGTTCAGCCCATGCGCTGGGTCACCGGCCAGGTCACCAGCCGGGTCCACGGCCTGGGGATCTCTCTGTGGACAGGGACAGGAAGAGGCATCGCCACCCAGAGAGCAGAGTGGGCACAGCGCACGCTCCAGACGGCCTTGGTCATCGGTGACGGCCGAGCTTCTGGGGCCCGGGGTGGTGGGGAGGCTGCAGCGGGAGCTCAGCATGGGTGCTTGAAACCACAGGTACATGGATCATCTGCCCCACTGCCCATCTTAGGGTGCGCCCCCGTCAAAGCCTTTGAATTTACTCCTTAGAACCTTCTGGAAGGGCCGGGTGGGGAACGCTGTTGCCTTGCAGGTAAGGACGAGTTTGGGTCTGGCTTCAGGTGGCCTGCAGCCCGGGCGGCCCCCTGACTTTCTCTCTGGCTCAGATACCTGTGGGTTAAACTGCTTCCTGCGTGAGAACGTGGCTGGGTGCCCCAGAGGCCTCCGCCCCTCCTGGGGCCCGTTGGCGTCGTGGGAACACAGCTCGGGAGCTGGAGGAGGGCCCGGCCGTCTTTCACCCGCGGAAACCTTGGCTGTGAAAGGCGCTGAACTCTCAGGGTGTGCCGACTCTGCAGAGGTGCGTGCGCACATGTGCCTGCGCAGACACGTGCATTCATGCATGTGTGTGTGTGCAGGCATGTGTGCATGCGTGAGCGTGCCACACGCGGGTGTGTGCACGTGTGTGCGTGCGCTCACGTCAGGCAGGGAAGGGGGAGCAGATGCTGTCGTGTCATGAATAGTGTGCAGACGCTTCTCAGGGCCTCTTCTTTGGGGACGGGGAAGGTGGCCTTGACCCTCCCCACGCACCCTCAGCGCAGACATCCGTCACTCGCCCTGCTTTCCAGTAAGGAGTCTGTGGCCCCGAGGGGCTGAGCACCTTACCGAGGTCACCCAGCGGATCTGCAGGGGGACTTGGCTTGGGGACGAGGGCCACCGCGAGGGGACCTCGCAGGGCGGTTTTGTCTGGCCTCGGCCGTGGGCCTCCTCCTCCAAGGCCGCCCGGTCGGCTGGTGTGGGTGGGCTGGGGGGTGCTGGGGCCCCTTTCTCGGCCATCTTGTCACAGCCGGCGCTGACCCCCTCGCCGTCACGGGCAGGAGTGGGCCTTTGGCATGTGTCGGAGCCGGGTTCGGGGTCCCTCTGGGCTCTGAGGGGACTGTTCTCATTTCCGCTCTCCCATCCTGTGCACAGCTCCCCCCGGCCTCCCTGCCCCCACCCCATCCCGGGCCCGCGGCTGCTGCAGAGACCACGAGGCCACCGGACAGCGCCGGCCTCCGCAGCGCCAGCTAATTGGGGAGAGAAAGAGGCCGATTGTCTGGCGGGCGTGGGCGGCTGAAGGAGCCGGAGAAGGTGGCCGGCTTCGCCCAGCAGCTGCCGCCCGGGACGTTTGCAGATTACGTCAGCGCCGGCGAGCGGGGGGCGCCGGGCAGAGCGGGGGCTCGGCAGCCTCCCGCCCCAGGCCTCCCGACAATGCAGCCATTGTCGGCCCAGAGTGGTTCATTCCGGTTGAATGGTGTGCGGGCCTCTTGACCAAGGAGGCTGCTGGCCGTTCCCGATCTGTCCTCCTGCATGCCAGGGAGGCGCTGCCCTGGAGTCTGGTCCGCCCAGGGGCTGCGGAGAGGACGGGGTCACCCCTGAGAGTGGCGTGTGCCTCGGAGACCTGCGGCTGGACCGAGCTCCCGGCCCAGGCCCCTGGCCGCGTGGCGGGCGCTTGGCAGAGCTGGCCCGGAAGCCGCTCTGGGCCGTACCGCATCGCTCCCGCTCTGCGGGGCCATCCGCCCTCGGCATGGCCTCCTGGTGGGGGGCGAGCTCGGGCCCCGACCCCCTCATGGTCCTGCTGGTCATCGTCCTGCTAGTGCGCTTCCTCCTGTGGTCCTGTCTGGGCGCCCACATCGACTGTAGACTGGCCCGGACGCAGCCGCGGAAGCCCAAGGAGGACTAGGGCCTCCGCCAGCCCTCGGCGTCCGAGCGCCAGGCACGGCGGGCCTCCCGTCCGGGGGGGCACTGCCCCCAGGTGTCCTGTCCTGAAGGCGAGGGCGGCGAAGGTGGGGGTGGAGCAGGGTGGGCAGAGGACACCTGCGTCCCACCCACAGGGCAGGGACGGACCACGCCTTGCCCAGACTGACCGGGGCTGTCCTGGTCACGTCTGACACCCCCCATTGGGGACAGAGGGGCCCCTACTGCCATCTGTCACCAAGTTCTGTGGTCCCCTGATGGAGTGGGGGATCTTGGGGAGGGGTCGTGCTTCCAACTCCTCATAAGTGTGTTTGTAGGAAGAGGCAGGTGGTGAGCTGGAGGGCTTGGGGGACACAAGGACAGAGGTGACCACATGACAGCCAGCCCTGCCACCAAAAGCTCCCCCTTATCTCAGTCCTCCCCTGCCTCTGGGAGGGATGAGAGCCTGGCCGAGGAGGAGCTGGTGACGGAGCCGACCCCGAGGACGAACCCCATGAGGTCTGTCTATCCCGCTTCCTACCCTGACGCCCGGGGCCGCAGGACGACCTGGCGCCTTCGCCTCGGGGCTGCATGCCTTTGGAGCATCTCGCCTGGAGAACCTGTCCTGTGTACCTGGGACCTTGGGCCACATCAGACAGTCCAACAGTGTGACTAGCGACAGGGACTCTGGGACACGCAGGAGCCATTCTACCTCTCGGGGGCTGGAGACTGGAGGCCAGATACCTGCCGTCAGCTGCGTCTGTGAATGGAGCCCATGGGAACTGTGGACGCCGAGGCTTGGGGGGCTTCCCGAGGGTGTTGTCCGTGCGTGTTGAGGGAGGAGCCGGTGCCACCCAAGCTCTGTGCACAGGACGTCCCCGGACTCTGCACTGGGCTGATTTTAGTCCATGTCCTTCCACACGGTGAACTGTAATCGTGACTTTGGGGTGCTCATCACATGTGACTGACCCTGAGGGTGGACTCGGGGATTCGGAACTTGCACCTGGGGTCAGAGGCGAGGGCGGTCTCGGGATGCTCCTGACCTGCACCTTCTCCTTGACCACCGTGGAAGGGCGACCCACGAAAAGCGAGCCAGCCCACCCCTCCCCCGAATGCGCGCGTGTCCCCCGTGTCTCTGTCTCGTCTGGAGCTATTCCAAGTGCTTCCGAGCAAACATAGTGAGAGTCCCCACTGCCCACCTTACCCCTTCCCCACTGGCGTTTGGGAGTGTTTCCCCAGGCCCCTCCTGCTGTCTCATATCTGTTTCATGGATTTTCTGGTCATTCCTCTATATGGAGTGTGTATCTTCATGAAACAAATAAAGAATCTTAGGCCGGACCATCCACATCTGTTACAAAGAGCAGCAAGCCAGGCTCTGTGAGCTGAGAAAGGTGAGGAGGGGCCAGGGCGGTCAGCCCTTGGTGGCTTGAAAGCAGGGGTTGAGTAGGGAAGGTGCCTGAAGGGGGGGTAAAGTGTGCCGAGTGAGGCAGAATGTCCCTTGG
>NW_024350923.1:3275111-3297326 GCF_902729225.1 Pteropus medius | reverse complement strand
TCGGGCCGGGGGGCGGGGCAGGGGTTTCCTGGAAATACCCGGGGGTGAGGGGCAAAGAATCGCGTCGGGAGGGTGACGGGGCACTTGGGGGAATCCTCGGGGAAAACAGCTGGCATATGCTGCTAGAGGTGTGGAGAGAGAGAGGGACGGCAGAGACAAGGGAGGGGACGCTGCGCAGTCACCCGCGGGAGGCCGAGGTCCCCGGCGTATGCTCCGAGCCAGCGGCGGCCTGGGTTTGAACCCATCTTGTCCTCCCTGTGTGACCAGCGCACGTGTTTTAACCCCACTGGGACCAGGTTCCGGTGGCAGGACAGGGGGCCAAGACCACCTTCCGTAAAGCCCTTGGAGCAGAGCCCATGCGCAGGAAGCGGATATGCCGCACTCGGCATCCTCCGCCGTTGCTGAGGCCGAGCTGCTAATTCCTGGCGGCCAAAGGGGTCAGGGAAAGGAGGGGACGTTCACGTGAGCCTTGGAGAAAACATACCGCTTCTCAGAGACAGTAAATGTCCCCCTAGCAGGCACTTATTTGTCAAAGAAGTTTGTCGCAAGGGGCTTCACCTCGAAATTATTGGGAGATCCGGTGATCGCATTAGCTAGGGTTTTCCAGAGAAATGGAATAGGATGTACATTTCTATAGAAAGAGATTTATTATAAGGACTTGGCTTGCCTGATGATGGAGGCCAGCAGGTCCAAACTCTCCAGGGCAGGGTGGCAGGCTGGAGACCCAGGACAGCCCGGGTTCCAGATGGAGCTGGAAAGCAGCCTGCTTTGGGACCAGGAGGAAACGTTGCTTATGGAGTCTGCGGGATGTCTGCTG
Organism: Pteropus medius; assembly: GCF_902729225.1. Lineage (NCBI taxonomy): Eukaryota > Metazoa > Chordata > Mammalia > Chiroptera > Pteropodidae > Pteropus > Pteropus medius. The sequence continues at coordinate 3,296,509 of NW_024350923.1, read as the reverse complement.
GAGAATTCTCTCTCGCTCAGAGGAAGCTGGTGTTTTTGTCTGAGTGAACGGGGCCCACCATGCAGGGTGGGCAATCTGCTTTGCTCAATCTACCAATTGAAACGTCAGCCCCCCCGCCAAAACACGTTCATAGAAATAGCCCACGTGATGTTTGACGAAATATCTGAGCACCTCGTGGCCCGGCCAAACCGGCACATAAATTTAACCAGCACGATCCTGGCTGGCGTTGTCCTCCATCCCTGCTACAAACGCAGTCACACTGACTGCGAAAGTCCACAGCCCGTTCTCTGCAGCTGGTGTGCGTCTCAGACAGATCTGAGATCCTCCGGCTCAACTGTCGACTGGGCAGCCACGTGGCATTGTCATTTATAGATTGACCGATTGATTGTTCTTTTTTGCCAGGGAGCCAAGTTTGGCAAAGAAGAGCCAGAGCTGATCGAGTGACCCATCTAGGCCTGTCGCCTTTCTAAGAACAGCCCACGCGTCCCTTCGTGTGCTCGTCACGAACGCTGCAGGCCTCAGAGCAACATGTCCAAACCCCGGGCTCTGCGGTGGGCCCAGGCCCCTCATGCCCAGGTGAGCTGTCGTCTGGGCACTTGGGGCAGAGTGGGCAGATGCCGTTGCAGAGGGTTGAAGCCTCGGGGCAGCGGCCAGGGATACAGGGGGGGAACGAGGAACTCGCTGGACTGTCGGCCTGCCTGAACTTGGTATCAGAAGGCTGTGGGAGGGGGAGGGGCTTCTTCCTAGGAGAAAAGGGGCCGAGGACCACGGGGTGCATGTGTATGTGGTGGTGGGGGGGCGGGGCTGTTGGGTGCCGGATCCTGCTGCTTCAGGAAAAATTAACTCTTGCTTGCACAGAAACACCTGTCTGTAGAGCAGTGTGTGGCGTCTGCGCACACGCCACGCGCACCATGGGAGAGGCCGCCTCCACATTCCCTACGTGTTTACCGCAAAACGACCGTATCCTAAGAATAATGAGAAAACTATCGCCCCCATCCCCACTACCCTAACAAATCTACCGTCTGTTTTTTGTGTTCCCCTCCAGGCCATAAGCCTGTGAGGACATGACTTTGAAACCACAGTCAGAGGGCAAGTAGTCTTGTTTGTTCATCGATTTGTTCAGTAAATGTTGACTAAACACATACCTACACTGTATCAGGAACTGTGCTCCTGAGAATAATTTCTTAGACTTTTCCCTTTAGAGTTTTACCACTAATGTGACTATCCCTATTAATCAGGGCATTTAACTGTGTAACCATCCACTCCCAATTGTGCTGGCCTCTTCCGATCCACATGCGTTTCTTGTTCGTGACAGCACAGTGTGAGTTAGGCTGGGCTCTGCTCCACGTGGTCACGCAGGGACCCAGGACCCTCTTTCTCAGTGGTTCTTCATCCCCTAGAGCAGGCGTCTCCAATCTCCAGGCCATGGACCGGTACCGGTCCGTGGCCTGTTAGGAACCGGGCCACACAGCAGGAAGTGAGTGGCAGGCTAGCAAGTGAAGCTTCATCTACATTTGCAGCCGCTCCCCAGCGCCAGCATCACCGCCTCAGCTCCGCCTCAGATCCTCAGGCCTGAGATGCACATAGGAACACCATTTCCTCGTGCTAAAAATGTTGGGGACCGCTGCTCTAGAGCCTTGGAGCCCCCCATTTGGTGCCCTGCACGGGGCGAGTAGAGGACGAAGAGCAGGCAGGTGGCACAGGAGGCTCGCCGGGCCAGGCCTGTGTGCTGTTCCCACTGCATTCTGTCTGGAGGAGCCCAGTCAGGTAGCTGCATCTGCCTGCAAGGAAGGCAGGGCTGGGTGGCCTAGCTGGGTGCCCAGGAGGGAGAGAATGCAGGTTCGGTGACTATCTGGCCAATTTCTGTCACAATCCCTCGACGATGCATTGTTTAGTTTTGAAAAATGAAGTAGGAAGCACAAACCAAATCATGGAAGAAGAAGGCAATATAGTCAACGATATTGAAGGCTCTCAAGAAAATATAAAATCCAAAGGCAAGCTGAAGGGACTCTCTGGGCCAGAGCCCGGCTTGCTGCCCTGGGCTTGCCAGAACCCTTTCTGGACTTGCCCGTGGGCAAAGCCACGTGTCTCTGGGAACCCAGGGCTTGTTACAGCTGAGATATCTGGTGGGACCAAAGCAGGGGTCGTGCTGGAAGGGTGGCCAGAGGGAGCGGATGGCTTTGTGCCATCTGCTTCCACGCTCATGACGGCCAGCTTCCTGCCCTCAGGAGCAGGGCAGTGTCAAACACTTCCGGGGCATGACGTGACTGCTCTCGATTGGTCGTTGCAGCCGAGCAGCGGACAGAACGGAAACGTCATCGGCATCTGGTCAGGATAAGATTGTCACCCCGGCATTCTGCCCTGGGTGCAGAGGGCTGCCGTGGAGCAGACCTCTCGAGTCACGTGGCCGTCGCCTGGACTGGCAGCCCTCTGTGTCGAGTGCATGCTGCCATCCTGGGTGTCCCTTCCCAGTCTCCCTGGGGACTTCCGCCACCCCTCCCCGTGGTGATAAACCACTCCTTGTTTCTCTGGTCTTCTCTTTCGTGGTTTATTTTCTCACTGTGTGGGTAGCCCGTCCTTCGGTAGCTTCTGGAGAAAGCGTGACTGGCAGGCAAACCTTTTTGAGGCCTCGCCCGTCCGAAATGGTCTTTATCGCATCATAATACTTGAGCGACACGTTGGCCGGCTATGAGATTTCTGGTAGGAGACAATTTTTTTTTAGAAATCCGAAGGCATCGCGCCATTGTTTTCTCACGTCCAATGCCGCCGCCGCCCTTGCCTGTAGCATGCTTGGTAGGTACATTGAAAGAAAAGCGTTCTGGTGTCGTCCTTTTACATGGGTGACCCGGCTTTTTTTGTCTGTGACTCTTCCTCCGGGAGCTCTCCTCGGCTCTTCCTCGGCTCTTCTCCGGGCTCCTCTCCGAGCTCAACTTCTTCTGGGTTCTTCATCCAGGCTCTTCCTCCGGGTTCCTGCATCCAGGCTCCTCATCTCTGGGCTCTTCCTCCGGGCTCTTCTTCCGGAGTTCTGCATGTCAGGCTCTCATCTAGGTTCTTCCTCCGGGCTCTTCTTCCGGGTTCTTCATCCGGGCTCTTCCTCCGGGCTCGCGTCTAGGAAACACCCACAGCGCTGCTCCGTGGCGCGGGTCCCCGTCCGCGCTCTGTGCCGGGTCTTTCGTGCCGGGGAGCGAGGGGCCTTCGGCTATGTCGCCGCTGACGCCTCCCTCGCCATTCCTCTTACGCGTCCGTCCGTCGGGCCAGTTTGGGTGCGGGATCCCCTCGAGTGCCGCCCTGCTGCTCCCCCCCTCTTTTTCCTTTACTTTCTGGGGTGTTTTCTCAACTCTCTTCTCTTCTATCGAGCTCATCGGTTCCGCCGTGACTCTCATTTTTAAATTTAGAAGCTTTTTTTTTTTTTTGGTCCTCCAAATGTGCCTTTTGGATGGCGCCCTGTTTCCGTTCTTGGGTGTGACGTCACGTGTCTCTGAGGACATTGATGACATATCAATATCCTCTTGTTGTCGATAAAGTTATTAAAGCTTTGTTTCTTTTCCTTGAACAGCTTCCTTTCCTCCAAATTGCATTTTTTTTAACGCTGCTTGTTTGGGTCTCCACCTCCCATGTTAAGAGGCTGTTCGTTCACAGGTGTCTGGTAGCCCTTGGATGTCAACTCGCGGCTGAACGGGGGGCCGCAGAGCTCGTTAGAAGTTCAGGAGCAGAGCTTGGGCACCATACGCTTCATTGTGGGATGACCTGGGCTGCTTCTTCGAGCATCTCCTGATGCCGGAATTCTTAGCCCTCTCCCCCTGGGATGCATCGGGCCCCACAGGAGGGCGAGTCTGATCGCTGGAGTCCTGGGAGCTGGAAGGGGAAGGATGCAAAGCGTCCCTTAATCTGTCACCCTGATTTTGGCAAGGTACCCGAGCCCTCAACTGTGCCGGCTTCCTCAGTTCACAGACCCTCTGCAAACGTTCTTCGGAGAATAAACTTCTATTCTTCTTCCAAGATGGGGGTGTCGTCCCAGTGGAGGGGGGCTTGGGAAAGGGGTTGGGGGCTTCGCCCGCATCCGAAGAGCTTTCGCCTAGTGCTCCTCGTTGCGGCGGCCTCTTTGCCCCAGTTCCAGAGGGAACCTGGGGAGATTTCTCCGTGTAAATAAGCTCTTCTCCCGCCCCCGGCTTTCTCGGTGGCCGCCAATGGGGCCCAGCGTCCTCGAGTCATTCTGCTCAGTCAGAGTTTGTCCCCCTCTGAAATTTGGTGGGCGCAGTTCAGCTGCCTTTGTCCTTCCCTGCGTCCTTGTGGGTTTGCGTCTCTCAAATCGCTTTACTGTAGCTTTGGTCAGGTTTCCGGGGAAGAAGGAGGCCGAGCTGGATGACGATGGTCGATCAGCTGTCCCCAGAGCCCATTCTGCTGCTTTCCCAGTCAACACTGTCTTCCGTTTTCATCACCTGGTCTTCCCGATCGTTCTCAAAGGAGACTTTCCTTCCCCAAAGTGTGCTCCGTGAAATGTTGGTGGGTGAGCCAAGAACAGCAGGTACTCTGGGGTCGAATGAGTTTGGGGTGGTTCGGGATTTTCCGGGGAGGCTGCGATCAGTCCCAAGCCCGCACCTCCATAGCCCGGGTGCCTTCAAAGCCACTGTGCTTCTGGCCTCGCAGGTGTCCTGTGCGAGGGCTGCTGGCCTCCCCTCCGGGTCCCCCTCCCCACTGGCCCCCGCGGGTTCTCTGGAGCCTCTGTGTCTCCACTGCTTGCCCCCAACCCTCTCGATGTCCGGCGTCTGTTATTGTCAAGTCCACTCTGAAGCCCCAGACTCTGGGCCCAGCCTTTTCTCAGTGTAGCGAGATTCCTTTTCTACTTTAATGTATTTTAAAAAGTGAAGTGTCATTTGCGTATTGTACAAGGCATGAATTGTAAAGTGTATACCTCCATGTGTATAGCCACATAACCGCCAAGCAGGAGATCAAGTCATAGAATTTTCTAGCACCCTAGGGCTCCCTTGAGGTCCTCCCAGCCACGGACTCCCCTGCCCTCCACCTCAGGTCACCCCGTCCTGATTTCTATCACCGTAGATTAGTTTGGCCTGTTTCTGAATACGATATGAGAGAGACACATGGCGTGCGCTTTTTAAAAAATTCTTATGTCTGGCTTTTTCCTCTCGGCGCGATGTCTGTCCGATGCATTCCTGTTCTCCCGCGTCACCACCGTCCTTGTCACCACCGTTCATTCCTTCGTGTTGCCAAGAAGTGTCCCATCGGACGGATGCGCCCGTCCGTTTGTCCGTCCGCTGTGCGGGGACATCTCGGCTGTTTCTGGGTTTTGACGACTTTGAATAAAGCCTCCGTGAACCTGTGTGTGCGCAGCTTTTGTGGGCCACGTGCATTGTTTTTTGTTTTTTGTTTTTTGTTTTTAAGACACACGCTCAGGAGCGGAGCTGCCGGGTCCTGGAGTAGACATGTTTATCTTGGTCAGAAACCGCCTCCCTGTCTTGGTGGTGGCGCCAAGACACGGTCCCCCAGCCTCGTGGCGCAGGGGCGTTGCAGGCCCTCCGCGTCTCCTGCAGAACTTGGCCGGTCTCTTTAATGATCACCGTTCTGGTGAGCGTGATGTGACATGGCGTTGTGGTCACTCACGTGCCAGGCGTTAGGGACCTGTCACCTCCTCAGGAGGCTGGCCCCTGGCCCCTGGCCGGGTTAGGCGACCTCCAGTGGGCCCCCGCCGCCCCCACGCCTGCCGCCCGGTGGCATGACCTGCGGTCACATCGCGATGGCCTGCTGAGTCTTCCGCTGGTCTGTGAGCTCCCTGGACTGCAGGGGGCTCTTATTAACTGTTAAGGCCCCGTGGTACAGCTCAGGTTGGGGGCAGGAAAGGCACTAAAACACCTGCTGGGAAGAAAGGAGGAAGGCGGGAGGGAAGACGGGAGAAGAGGGAGAGACAGAGGAAGGGGGAAGGGGGGCTGGAGGGAGAGGGGGAGCCGGGCCGGCGGGCGCGGTGTGAGCGCAGCGGGGCCCTCCTGCCACCTGCGCACACAGACACACGATCCCGTGGGAGCTGGCGCCCAGCGCCGCCGTGTGTAAGCAGAGCCTGCCCCTTCTGGGATGGCCCCCTCTCCCGACGCTGGCCCACACCTTCCCGTGGAAACCCAAGATCCAGCCTGGGACAGGAGTTGGCAGATGTCTGTGAAAAGGGCCGTCTGCCTTTGCCGATGAGGATCCTCCAGACAATGGGACGACCTCGGCCGGGAATTCCCACCGGGCTCCCAACAGGACACTCTGACAGGCCTGGGTCACAGCCCCCCCACCCCCCGCCGTGTAGGGTCCCATCTGAGGGCTGGGGGTTCCCACTCCCCCTGGGCTCCCCGGGAACCAGCTCCCCCTCTCACTCAAACCCGTGGCCCCTGCTCTGGCCGATCTTTCTCCAGAGACCCTGAGCTGGGGGTGTTGGTGCTGCTGACGCAGCCCGACCCGTCTGGGCCTGGACCACGGGGGTCTGAGGAGCCGAGGCCCGGGGGGCTGGGCGCGTGGGGCCGGGGCACACGGCGATGACCGTGCACGATCAGGGCCCCGAGTGCAGGTTCCCTCCAGTGCCCCGTTGGGAGGTGGCCGCACGGAAGCCAAGGAGCTGAACGAGGCAGCGCCTGTCGGGGTGGGAGCCGCACACGATGATGGCTTGGGGTTCGAGGCAGTATTTGGGCGGCTACAGCATTGGGACGCTGGGCGAGGCTCGTCTGGGCCCCGGTTCCTGTGTGTGTAAAACGAGGGTTCGTATCGGTCCACACCCAAGCTCGCGGTGCGGATCGAGAGAGGTGGGACCACGCGGCACACGGCGTCACGTCCGGGGCCAGTGGCAGCCGCTCCGGACTCGGGCGCCGGGGGTGGCCGCTTTTCTGTAAGCCCCGAATCATTTCAGAACATACGGTGGAGCCAAAAACGGAAGGAAAATGACAAAGAGAAGGAAAAATCGGCATCACGCCGCTCAGGCTCTGAGCGATTCGGCCGGGGCTGCACCTCGGCTGGATCTGGGGTCCTTCCTGGTGAAGGGTAGAGACGGGGACCTGGGGGCGGCGCCGCACGGGAAGCCTGACTGGGGAGAGGGCGCCGCAGGGGGCAGAGTGCTGGGATTCACCTCGCTCTCCCCAGCGCCGGGAAGGGGCCCTGAACTTTCCCCACGGTGTGCCCCTGGGATCCCTTATCCTGTGAGGCTCTCTCCCCAGAAAGGTCCCTCGGGCAGGTAAGTTTGAGAAAGGTGGCGGGTGCTGTCTGCCGTCGGGTAGTTGCACCGCATTGCAGTAAACACGTTTATCCAGCGTCTCCAAGGAGTCCTGGGGTGACCGCACAGTGAGGTGGGGAATTTTTATTCCCCAGAAATTCTCGAGACTCCCTTGCGACAGACGTAACTGGAGCGTGAGACACCGCGGCTTCCGTGCAGAGTCAGCGAGGCCCGGGGCACGGACCTCCCAGGCCCTCTGGCCCTCCAGGGACAAGTTCCACGGTCAGTTCCAGGAGAGGCGCAGGGAGAAGGCAGTGACGGACCCGCCTGGAGGAGATGCTGATGAGGTCACGTGAGAGGGTGTTTGCGAAGCACTTGGAATGACCGGGACGCTCAGTGGTGAGCCAGACTCAGATGTCCTGTGTCTGGATAACAGTTGGGGACCTTCCTTTTCCCCTTTCTCCTCTCGGTGGCCACCCCATCAGCAGGACAGGCCCTTGGGGGCCCTGGTGACGGTGACGGTGGGCTTGACCAAGCCGTGTTTCTCATCGGTCAGGCCTGACGGCTCCCGGCTCCCCCGAATTCCGGGGCCTGCCTGCTGCTGTGCTTCTCCCGACCTCCCCTTCTGCCCCTGCCACCCTGCCAGGCCCCACGTCAGCCCCCCGCCCCTCCACAGGGAGCTGGTTTCTCCTGCATCCGGTGCGATGTCCACAGGGTTTCGGATAAGCCACTCAGCAGCCCCCAGTGTCAGATGCCTTTGCTCCTCACTGTTCACGGCTGCTGGCCAAAGTCGCCCAGCTGTGTACAGAGCTACACATCATCACATAACAAAGTGACACAATCAAAAGCACTTGGGGTCCTCCGAGTTCCTTCACGAGACCCCGTCACAGATGTAGGTTCGAATACGGCCCATCCGAACCTCTTGGCCTGTGCGTCTCAAGCTAGTAAAACTGTTAAAACCCCAGAGTTACGGCTGTAACTCTGACGGGTCCCTTTACCAGCTGAGATCTCGAATTTCAAACCATGTGGCTCCTGGTTTACTGCGGGTAAATCTTCTTTAAACCCCGAGCTCGTGGGTCCCGTCATCTCTGTCTCGTTAATGAGACCTGCGGGAAGGTCGGAGTTGGCTCGGCGGGCGTCGTCGGTGAGTATGTCACCGCACAGACCACCAGCTGGCCGCCGATCGCATTATCAGAGGGCTCGTTACATATTACCGACGCAGCCGGGGACATATCTCGTCATCCACGATGTCCTGCAACCTCTCAATCTTTGTTAGCTCCCTGATTTCATTTCAAACCTCCGCATTTCTGCAGGAATCGGCTGGTGGACTCACACGCTAAAATATGTCTTCTCTTTTATCTTTCGACCCCATGTCCAGGACCTCCCCAAATTGCCTTTATTCACCGACAAAGCAGACCACTTCCCCCTTTTAACAGGGAACAGTGTTTGCTGAGAAATGAAATGATTTTGTCTATGAATTTCAGCTATTTTCCATTTTCCTCGACCTAATCGAATGAGCAGATGCTTTATCTGCAGCCGCTCACGGCAGAGTGGGCGCAGGCTCCCAAATTGCCGCCGTGCCAAATGCATTTTGCTTCTTTAATGTTTTCTGATCGTTTCCAGAGCTGCTTTTGTCCCGAGAAGCTCCGTGGGTTATGGGTGACTCTTCTCGATAACTGAATTTTTCTTCCCAGGATGGCGAGCAGCAGTGACATAAAACATTGTCCTCCTACAGAGTTGTATTCCAGCCATCGGGAACGTGAGGGAGAATGCCGTAATCTGCCTTGTACTTTTTGCCCTCAGAGGGAAAATTTTGGTGCCCATGGCCTACCAGTTATTTCTCGAATTTCCAACCATGTGCTGGATTCTGACCGAAAACGGTATCATTCTCTGAATCCGCGTTGATCCCAGATGTACCCCGATTAATTATCGATGATAAGGAAACCCGCGCCTGGGCTGGGCTGGACGCCGTAGGAAAACGGAACGTTTTTGGGGAGAGGGAGGTGGAGACGTGGCAGGCTAAGCCGGGGTCACTGGAGGTGGTGGGGATGTCACGGCCGCTGAGTTTCACGCAATGTCATGGCTGTTTCGATTTCTCCGTCCATGAAGAATCGGCCGTGTGCACACTCCCACGGAGGAAAGAGAAGCTTGGCTTGAGTTTTGTAATTTACAGAGCTGACGTGAAGTGGTTTTGGTGGTTTTATCACATTTCTGACAATTTGGGGGTGGGTGGGAGGAAGGGGTTCCCTCCGGGCAATGGCGGGGTGTGTTGTGCTGGTTTTATCCCTATCCTCTCTAGCTGGCAGAAGAGGCGGCCAGGCTCAGGTCCTCGAGGGCTGGGACTTCACCGTGTAGATGACGAGCAAGTCAGAATGGTCCCCTCGGCGGCCGTTCAGGCTCCAGCTGTTCGAGGCCTGGGGCGTCGAGGGGAAGAGGGGCTTTGAGCTGGGACAGGCGAAGCCTGGCATGGTGGTCCCACAACCAAGGCACGGCGTCTGGGGTTGACCCTGGAGTTTGGCACCACGTTGGGTGGGAGTTGGGGGGTTGTCGCCAGCTGTGTCTCCCCACCTGGGCTGACCCCTCTAGGGATCTGTCCCAGGGTCATTGAGGGGCGTGGGATGGGGACCTGCGGTCACTTTGGGATCTCCCGCCTGTTAACAGCGCAGACTTGGTTCACCAGAGGGAATCCTAGAAACTCAGTCAGCCCGGAGCGTGGCGACCCTGCTTACACGCTGTGCCTCGCCACAGGCTCCGGCTCTGGGACCCTCATGGCGGGGACCAGGCGGTGTAGTCACAGGGCTGGGCGTGCTTTTTTATGTTTGCAAAATTGAGACACTTTAGTGGCCGGAGGCAAAGCTACTGTCCCTTCCTTCCCCAACTTGCCCGCGCTCTGGGGACGGGGGAGGTGCTAGAGAGGCGCCCACATCACCCCCACCTCGGTGAGGGGACAGTAGGCTGGCTGGGGTGTGTTTGCGTGGTTCCCGTCACTTCCCTAGAGGGTCGGGTGTCGCTGGCTTCAGGCTCAGGCTGGCTTCCAGGGGTGCACCTGCTTTGTCCTGTGAAAGGGGGGCGCCGAGTCCTGCTGTGGTGCGAGCCCATCTTGTGGGTGGACAGAAGAAATGAAGCCGGACAGTCATGGAAGCCAGTCTGTGGAGGGTTTGTCCGATTGCCGCACATGTCGCGTTGTGAGTGGCGGATTCAGTTCTTACCACAGCGAGTCAAAACGAAAGATCAGGAATTTACCCGATGAAGCAGGTGTATGATTATAAATAGACCGCACTAACATGAGTGTCTTGTCCTTTTTGTGGTGGGAACATGAAAAAATACCTCCAGGATCCTGGGGTTTGCAGAGAGCAGCCTGCAGACAGCCAGCTCGTCTCTGTGTGAATAAAGCCTGTTTTATGCATCTCAGGTACCAGTTCCCTTTCTCAGAGCCTGAGATGCGTCTTGACAGAGCAAAGGGCCACAGAGCTACGGGGCTCACCCTGTTTCCGTTTGTCGCCGAGGGCGGTAGCAGCTCCATCAGAAGGAGCAGACGCCGTTATTAACCCCTCCTCTGTGCCTTGAATCAGGCCACATTTCTGTCTCACGGCTATGCTGGAAGGGGGCTACGATTGTCACCCCATTTTACAGGTGAGGAAATCAAGGCTCCGAGCTGTCAGGTAATACGCTCAGGGCAGCACAGCTCAGCGGTGGAGAGCTGGGTCTCAATCTCGGACCTGGGGGCCCCTTTCTGGTGGCCCTGGGCTAATTCTAGGCCCCGAACGCAGAACTCTGTCTGGGCCACCGGCACACACTCAGCGGTTCCTGAGCACGCTGGGTTCTAAGGTTCTAGCCTGTCCTACGCCCTGGGCATGACCGGGAACAGCCGGCCTCACGGTAGCGGCTCTCAGAAGGGCCCACGCATTGTCTTAATGCTCGGTCTCTGTCGCGAAAGTCTCCATAATTTTGAACGAGGGCCTCGCTATTTTCGTTTGGCCCCGGGCCCCGTGGATGCTGTGTCTGGACCAGGTGGGAGGGGCCCGCCAGCCAGACTTGACCTTGGCCTCCTGGGAAGCGAAGGCATTTCTGCCGGCCAGGTGATGCTCACTAGAAGGGCCCTGTCAGCCTCTCCACGGGGCATGTTCCAGGGTATCGTCTCCTGGAAAATACGGATCCTTTGTGTGGCTGACCAGTACCCCCAGCCATCAGCACCCCCGGCCGCCAGCACCCCCGGCCGCCAGCACCCCCAGCCGCCAGCACCCCCGGCCGCGCTCCGTGAATCTATTTGTTAAATGAGTTACTGTGACACAGGAGGCACAAGAAGGCTCTTTATCTCCAGCTGGGTTAGCGTCCCCTCTGCAGCCCCTCACAGCGGGTGACGTAAGCCTGTCTCGGGTGATTTGCGGAGGGACCGCACGATAAGGAGTCGGGCGCATCTCGGCAGCGGCAGAGCGGCCCTCCCCGGAGGCGCCCAGGGCTTGGCCGGCCTATCTCTCCATTTATCAAAGCCCTTTGGGGGGTGAGGCAGCCGGGCAGGGCGGCCTCGAGGCCTGGCCGTCTCTCCATCTGAGGGGCCGCTGCTCCTTCCAGCTCACCCAGGGCCCCTGGGGTCCGGGCGGCTTCCCGCAGGGAGAACCAAGGTCTCCGACCCCGAGGGAGGTGGCCCAGTCTCCCCCGCCAGGGTCCGACCTGTGTGGCCGGCCACCAGCTGGACGGTGCCGAGGTGGTGGCCTGACCCACACTGCGGATGGGGAAAACTCTCGCATGCTGCCTGGGCTGGCTCAGGGGCCTGTGGGGAGATGGCGTGTCCCACACACGGCCCCACGCGGCCTGCTCTTCTCACGGTGTGAGGCCCACTCTGGGCCTTGAGGGGAGGGACCTCGTCCCCTCGCTGGGCAGGAAACCTGGCAGACCCGTGGAGCATGTGGCAGAAGTGAGACCCTGTCCGGCTCCACCCTGCTCCCTCTCTGGGCTCGTCCTGGGGACCCACCCCCCACCTTGTGAGGAAGCCCGAGCCCCCTGAGGGGCCATGTGTGGTTCTAGCTGACAGTCCCACGAGGCCCCCGCCACCACTGGCCTCAGCCGGCAGATGTGGGAGGCAGTAAGCTTCACGCGACTGTGTCCCCAGCCTTGGAGCCGTCCGGCCAGGCCCCGGTGTCATGGGGCCGTCCCCACCGTGCCTGTCTGCATCCCAGCCTCCCAGAAACCATGAGAGGATAAATGCTGATTGTCGTTTGAGCCGCTCAGGTTGGGGGCAGAGCGTCATGCAGACAGAGCAACCAGAACACACAGACTCGCTCAGCTTCGCTGGCCCCTCTCTGCTCCTCCCCAGGGGAGGGGGGTGGCCCCAACTACGGGACAGTTGGGGGGCCGGAACCAGCCCCTCTCTCTTGGTTCTGCCGCGGGGGCTCTGCCTTCCGCTCTCTTCTCTGCCACGTGTTGGGTCGGGGTTTGTCCCCATGGGCAGCAGGGCTGGTTTCCCAGGGTGACCTCGACTCAGTGGACAGGCCTGCTCCAACCTGGGGTTCGTATTAAGAAGCCACTTTCCCTCATATGTGAGTTAAATGATCCGAAATCGTCGTTTTTGTCGATAAAGTCACTCTTTCTGTTCTTTGCCTACGTAAGTCACTTGATCTCCTCTTAGAGGTTCAGACCTCTGGCAGGGACATGTTGGTCCCTGTTGAATTGCGGTCTCCCCAAAAGCCATGTCCAAAAGTCCCTGCGCATGTGACTTTATTAGGAAAGAAGGTCTTTGCAGGTGTGATTAAATGAAGGATCTTAAGACGAGCTTGTTCTGGATTGTTTTGGTGGCCTCTAAATCCATGACAGGTGTCCTTATCAGGGGAAGCGAGAGCACAGACAGAGGGGAGAAGCTGGAGGCAGAGGCTGGAGGGAGGCGGCCACAGCCAGGGCCACCGGAAGCGGAAAGAAGCAGGAAGGACCCTCCCCAGAGCCTTCGGAGGGGGTGCAACCTTGCGACACCTTGACTTCTGACTTCTGGTCTTTAGACTGTGAAAGGATGAATCCTTGCTCTTCATAAGCCACCCCGTCTGGGGCGATTTGTTACCGCTGCCCCAGGAATGCCAGACACCCTGTGAAGCCCCAGCGGCTGAGAAGGCAGTTGGACATGCAGTGCACTCTCGGGAGAAGCCACCATGGATGTGGGAGACGAGGTCCCCAGCACAGAGATGGCAGTGAGGGTGATGGGAGCCGCGGAGGAGCCGGGAGGCCCCAGCTCGTGGGCTGGAAGAGAAGGGACGGCCGGCCGACGCCTCGAGCTCAGCCCGGCGGGCCCCGTGTCAGACTTCCGACGTGTGGAACGGTGGAAATGAGCTTGTGTTATTTTAAGCCAGCATTTGGCAGTGAAGTGTTGCGGCAGCGATGGGGAGCCGAGCTGGTGTCCGTGCTCTCGGAGTCCGCCCGGCAGGCCGGGGAGGCTCGTCCACGCGGGGAGCAGGCGGGCGAGGGCAGGCGACGGGCACGGGCCAGGCCCCGAGTGGTAGCCATTTACTAGCAACGTCGTCATCGTCATCACAGGAACGACTGTGGAGCGGACTGTCCGGCGAAGGCCTGGGCACGGGGCCTGGAGGGAAAGGCAGGACTGGCAAGCGAAGGCCGTGGGGTGGGGGCTACGCCATCTTTGCAGAAGGAGGACCCTGTCCAGACCCGCTTGCTGGGCCTGCCGTCTTGGGGAGGGATGGCGACCCCCCCACGCCTGCAGACACGGCCGACGGGCAGCACAGGGCCGTAGGCGCCCACCGCCTGGGCCGAATGCCAGCCCTGCCGCCCGCTGTTTGGGTGACCCTGGTTACCAGCCCTCTCTGCCTCGGTGTCCCTATCTGCCAGGTGGAGGCCACAGCGCCTGCCTCCTGGGGCGTGCGTCAGTGCGTGGGGTGGAGCTCAGCAGCACCGGCGGCCCCCGTCCTCACCCTGTGGGTGGGCGAGCGGCGTGCGGGAATGGGGGCCGGCGGCCGAGCTTGGGTTTGGGGCAGTGTGGAGCCGAAAAGCCAGTGGACAGGGCTACGCGGCCCCAAGCTCCACCAGGGACTTCCTCTCCTGGACCCTGAGCCCAGCTCCCACGTCCGCGGGCCCGTGACGGAGGCCGCCCTCCGGCCCTCTGGTCTTGCCTGAGGAATCAGTGACCCGGCCCCTGCGGGACCTGAGGCGGGATGTCAGAGGCGTCTTGGGAGGTGGCGGCACTTTGACGCGGGGGAGGCACGTGGGACGCTTGTCTCCCGCCGGCACGTGGCCGTGTTCCCCGCCCCCTGCGCCGTGCCTGGCGCTTAGTAGGTGTTCGTTAAGTGCTTGCTGCTGGCCTTTTTGCGGTCTCCCCAAAAGCTATGGGGCGGGGCGTGGGCAGGGGCAGTGTGTGTCTGCGGGTGACTCGCGTGCCCTCCGGCCCTGCCCGGATCGCTCAGGCTTTGGGGGGCCGTGGCTGACGCCAAGAAGGCACGAGGTCCGGCCTTTGTGGGAGGTCCCCCGCCAACCCCCCAACGTGAGAACCTTCAGCAGTTTATAAACGTAAACAAAAATCATCATTAAAATCGATGTGTTATATTCTTTTATAGAAAACCCAGTTTAAAAACAACAGACTAAGATGGGGGCCGTCTGGCTGAAGTCGCAGGTGTCCAGGGTCCCTCCCGGTGGACACGGCTGGCCTGGGACTGGGTCCCCGGCCGAGCTTCAACCCCGAGCAGCCACGTGACGTCGGGAAGGTGCTGCTGTCCTGAGCCTTGGCTTTGTCCTCTGTCACGAAGAGGGGCTCGGTGCTCTGAGCTGCACAGAGCTGTCCCGGGGGCGGGCGGAGGTTGTCAGGGAAACAGTTTGTGGGAGCACCGGAGACCGGGGCCCTCGTGGAGAGGCTGGTTCCTGGGTGGGAGCCGCCTGGCACCGACCTCCTCCGGGGACTGTGGCTCGTGTTACCTTCTGTTTCTCCCTGGAAACTGCCGTGCTGTTTGCACGGTCTGGAACCTTCTCCATGACATCTGAGGTGCAGGGGGCTCCCCCAAGTGCCGCCCGGGCTCTGCCGGGCCCTAGGGCGACAGCCTCATCCGGATGCCAGAGTCGGGGCGATTCGACTATTGTTGGCATGGCCACTTTCTGCCTTAGCCTCAGCCCTCCCACCTGGAGAGTGGGGATGCACGGCGAGGTCACCTCTCAGCAGATGGGGTCGGGGTGGTGTCGTGCGTGGAGAAGCAGCGTGCAGGGAGGCTAAGCGGTGGCCGTGCGTGGGCCTGGTTCTGGGGCCGGCGAGTTGTTTGGCTGACCGGGGTACGTGCAGGGTGACTGAGAAGAGGCCTGAGCGTCGTCAGGGGTTTGGAAGGCCAGGCCGAAGAGCTTAAACTTTAAATTGTAGCACAGAAGAGCTGGGTGTGCAGCTGCAGGGAACCAGAGACGGCAAGTGACTTAGCAAACGTCACACAGCATTTTCGTGGCAAGTGGGCAAGCGAGGGCAGCCTGCTTCTCAGCCCTGTGGTGTCTCCCTGGTGCTGCTGGGCCGGCTGTCCCACAGCTCTGACCCGCAGAGCCACCTCGGAGGTGGACCCCCAGCTGGAGGAGCAGCCTGCAGGGCCCTTAGCCTGTGCGTGGGTGGGGGCGACCTATCTGAGTTGCCTTTAATTTGCTTGAAATCAGGCACAAGTCCTTTGCCAAATAGGAAGAGGTGTCTTTGGGCCTGGCATGAAATAATATCGCTGTCACCTTGAATTAGAGTTAGACGTGTCTCTGAGGGGTGGCAGATTGAAATAGCCGGCAGGGTCAGCCCGGCCGGGCTCAGACTTTGATAGCACAGCTGATAACAGACCGTCGGCCGTCAATACCCAGAATCCCTCAGCCCGCACTGCCGACCGCCGTGTCCACGCAGCGCAGCAGATGGGAGCAGGGCAGGCATGCGGTTTGTCCCCCCTCAGATGGATTTCCTGTGTTTTAGGGAGCAGGAGAGGGTCCATCTGGTGATCAGATCGTGGGCCGAGATAGCCGCCTCCGGGTCACTGGCCCCCCGCTTGACGTGTCCCCTCAGCCACACGGCCCCAGGGTCACGGTGGCTGCGGGGCCTGGCCTCCACAAATGGGAGCCATCAGGAGGCCTCCTGCTCTGCGGAAGCTTCCGGAGGTGGTGGTGGGGGCGCCCCAGCCTTTCATCTTCCCTCCACTTCCTTTCCGGGCACCTGGCTTTGCTCATAGTCATTTCATTACATTTTTCCTTCAAAGACTCTTCCCAACTTGTGTGTATATGTGTAAACGTCCACAAACCCTTGCATGCGCGCGTGTGTGTGCGCGCGTGTGTGTGTGTGCACGCGTGCACACGCTCCACAGCCTTCTGCACGGGCCACCTGGGCCGCCTCCTTGCCAACAGGCTGCTTCTAGGTATCCAACCCCCCGACCCCCGCAGACTCCCCAGCCAGGCAGAAGCCAGAGGCTCGGAGCCGAAGCTGGCGGCTTTCACTTTCCCTCCAGAGCCGGGGGCGACTTTTGTCAGCTTATTCAATTCGCCCGAGCCTCAGTTTCCCCTTCTGCATACAGCGCCTTCTCCCACGGGTGTCGTGCAGCCACGCAAAGCGTTTAGTGAGAGTTCCGTGAGCTCTGCGTCGTGTCGCTGGTTCCGATGATCTCGTGGTCAGGTCCACTCTAACATCGCTCCAGGCCGGTCTTGGGAGAGGGGCCTGGGGCCGGAGGAGCCACACTCTCCCGCAGCGCAGCGGAGACGCTGTCCACGCGCCTCGCCCCTCCCCTCCCCCAGCCCGCGACCCCAGCCATTCCCGGGGTGTGCGTCCCTCTGCGGGAGCCCACCCTGGGCTGAGACACAGACATTCCCTTCTTTCCTGGGGAACTGGCGGGGGATGCTCGTGCCGTGACCACATCTCAGGGGTATCCCCTCCCCGCCCCCGCCTGTGAACTCTCCTGTCCCCCAAATTACATCCAGACAGCGGCGGTAGCAGGCACCTCTCTCTTCCAGCCCAGGGGCCCACCAGCCGGCCAAATGGGGCATTTAATTGGAACGAGAAGCTGGCCGTCTGCCCGGGAACCCTGAAGGAAGTCTCCAGAGCGGACCTGTTGTTAAAGCCTCGCCACACACCTTCGCCGTATGTTCCTGTTTCGAATACTCGAAGGGGTTCTCGAAAGTGCCAACACGAAGCCACGCGACGCAGACCCCAAACCCCGGGGTGGCGGCGGGGGGCGGAGGTGTCGCATAGCAGTAAAACTTGACCACTTTGTGCAGATGGGGAAACCGAGGCCGTTTAGAGGCGGAGAGAGAATTCAGTTCTGTTTAGTCCAGGTCTCCAGACGTTAATCGAGAATTTTCCTGTGAAGACCACACTGAACGCTTGCCTTACGTCTTCTTCCCAAAATTCTGAAGTCACCGTGTCCTTAGAGACACCGACCAGAATTCCTCCCCACATTTCGGTCCTGCCGGCCGATCCCTGGGTCGATGCAATGCGGGTGTGGCCAGGACACGGAGGAAGGTGAGCCAAGGAAGAAATGGGTGGTCGGGGGAAACTCGTCCTTGGAGGCCCTGCAGGCTTCTCCGCCGCGGGGCTGGGCGCGGCCCTCCCTTCAGTGAGAAGTCGGGGTCTGTCAGGGCTCGAGCTAGAACCTGGAACGCGGAGTCACGGCCATGTGCGTGCAAGAGAGACAGAGGACGAGGGAAGGACCGGGGTACAGACGGGCGGCCGGAAGCATCGGGTCATCAAGTGCAGGCCATCGGCAGCTTGGTGGCAGTGGGCAAGTGTCCGGACCTTCGCCGGCCCTGCTTTCTTCCCCTCAGACTGGGCGTGACCGGGGCTGCTCTGGCAGGTGCTGGGAGGCGAGGTGAGGCCGGAGGTCCGAGGGCTGTCCCACGTTGTCCCACGTCACTCGGGGAGCCTGGTCTACCGACCAGGGCTGCTTCTGTTCGTCTAGGGCCATGGCAACGCTGTCCTCTGTGAGTTCACTCTGGGCAAGTTCCTGAAGCCTTCTGCTTCAGCGTCCCCACCCGTGAACGGGACAGTGACAGCCCTCCTTCACAGGGCGGGGGCGGGCATGCGGTGGGTCCATGCACACAGAGCGTCTGGAACAGCGCGTGGTTGGGGCTCGGCGTGGGTTAATTGTTGTTGGAGTTACGATGGCGACGGTGATGGCAGCGGTTATGATGTTGATGGTGCTGGTGGTTGGGACGGTGGTGACATTGACGATGATGATGCACTAAGCCCTTGTCCGATGCTAAGGTCTGTCCTGGGTTCCGGGGTATCACATGAGCAGGACAGACGTGATCCCTTGCTCTCCTGGGATCCAGCCTTGATGAAGGTTAAGCCAGCGAACAAGTAAACTGGTAAATATATGAAATCCTGTCACAGAGAGATCTAGAGAGCCACGTGAGGGGTGGAGTACCCCAGCGGGCCCCTAGGTTGCAATGGGAGGGATGGGTGTTAGGACAGCCCCCCTCTCCTTCCCGCTCTATGCCCCGTCTGACTGTGTTTTGACCCTCAGCCGCATCAGCTCTCTGGGACTCGGCGGCCCCGTTGGTGCAGTGCGTGTGGGATGCAGCCAGGCGCGCCTTCAACTCCTTCCATCTCTGGGATCCCAAGCGTCTTGGGCTGTGCACATGGCCTTGACACGCCCCAGAGTAAGTGCCCATAAACGGTCAGCACGAGGGGCCCTCTGTGGGTCGGGGCCCTCGGGAGGGTTCACGGAGTTCTCTGCGGCTCACCTGAGAGAGGGCCGGCTCCGGGAGCAACTTCCCCTGGATGAAGCAACCTTTGGAATCCACCCTATGTCACTGGCCATGACGTCTTCTGTTTAAACAGCGCCAGCCGGAGGAGGGTGTGCTCCGAGGCCGAGCGTCTGGAGCGGGGCCGACGTCCCGGGCCCCTGCCCCAGCCCCGGTGGAAGGCCCTGCTTGGGGGGGAAGCAGGCATATGGAACCCATTTGGGAAATTCTTTCTACATAAACCACTTTTTCTTACTGGTAAGACACATACCAGTATTGACTGTGAAAGATGAAATAGCTCTTTCGCTTGGCCTGGATCTTAATTAAACACATGCCCTCCCTGGGCTGGGAAATTGAACCCTCTTTGAGCGGCCCCTTCTCAAGAGGTGGCATTGGCCCAGGGGAGGGCCAATTATAGCCTGCCATCCGCACCGCCTCCCAGGACCTCCCAGGCCCTCTCAATGCTTGGAAAACGTGTGCTCGACAGAGCGGCTTTGATTCCTCGCGCCTGGGGAGCGAAGGCCTGTTTCCAGGCCCGAGGTGAATGGGTCAGAGTCCCAGGCCGGTGGCTGCAAGGCCAGGGGACCTTCGATCGTCACCGAGCGTCAGATCTGTCCTCTCTCATCCAATCGCACGCAGACCCCCTGACACGAGCCTGTCGCAGCTGCTCGGGCTGGGGGCCGGGCGCCCCCGTGGCCCCTTCCTCGCCCCCACGGGCAGCCGTAGTGCTGGCTGCGCGGTGACAGTAAGGACAGCAGCTGCGTTTGTCACCTTCCTTTTCTCATTTAATGGTCCCCAAAGCCAGGTGAGGTGGCGCCACTGCATTTGACACCCGAGGGAACCTGGGCACAGAGTCACAGAGTCACCTGCCCGGGGTCACCCAGCCGGGGCGGGAGGGGCGGTGCCAGGGTCCCAGAAGCCCGAGCGTGTGGCCGCCTCTCCAGACCGTGTCTGGGGAGCTGCTGATGGACCCAAGGCTGTCTTTGGCGGTGTCTGGCAGGGTCTCCATGACGCAGAGTCACAGAGTCACCTGCCCAGGGCCCCGGTGCTCCAGATTCACCCCTTCCAGCAGGCAGGGCCTCTGCGACCAGCTCGGTGGGCTGGGTGGGGGGTCTCACAGTACAGCGCTCGCATGCGAGGTCCAGGGCACCCCGAGATTTCTCGGGAGAGCCTTCCGTTAAAGGAGGGGGCACCTTTGCTCTGTTCTCTTTTATACTTTAGGTTTCTGCTAATAGTTTATTCGAAGAGAGTCCTTGATCAAAAACAGTTTGCTGACCTCAGGGTTATTCCTTCATGAGTCGGGAGGGGGCCTTGTCTTCCCGGAAGGACGCCAGTCATGCCCAGAGCTCCAAGCCGGCCAAAGCGGGCTTCCCCGCTTTGTTCTGGAGTCAGGTTCATGGCGGTGTGAGTCACACATTCTTTCCAGGTGTATAGCTCGACGCATCTGACGAATGCACACAGTCCCACAGCCACTGCCATCCCGAAGTGACAGAGATGTCTACCACTCCCCAGATTTCCTCCCACTGGTCCCTGCTCCCGCTGATCTGTTTCCTGTCTCCATGATTTTGCCTTTTCCAGAACCTCACGTCCAGAGAATCCTACAACCAGCAGCCTTTGGAAGCTGTCTTCTTCCTTTTGCTTTATGCCTTACAATCCAGCCACAGTCACAGGGACACCGTAGGGACCTTTGGAGATAGGGTGGCATCGGGAAGACAGCTGAACGAACCCACAGGAGCCCTGAGCTGCCGAGCTGGCTCCACAGTAGAGCGAGGCTGGTCCAGGGGGCGTCCTCATGGGGCTGATGTGAGAGACGGGTCATCGAGAGCACGCATGGCTGCAGGTCGCAGAGACCCAGGCAGAGGTGACTCAACAGGAAGCCCAGAGAAAATGGCTCCAGAGTCGGTTAACCCAAGAGCTCCGTGATGTCGGGAATATGGTCACCTCTGCTGGCAGCAGGGTCCTACATGACAATGTCCAAAGCGGGGACGGGACACGACCTATGACGTTTCCATCTCGAGATAGCTCTTCCGGGAGTGCTCCCCGAGCCCAGCAGATGTCCCCTTGTCTCGCTGGTCGGGGCTGTGTCACGTGCCCGTGTCTAATGCCACAAGAGGATTAAGACTAATTAGCCTGTGGGGCACAGAGCGGCCAACGCCTGGGCAAAGTTGGGGCTCTACTACCAAGGAAGGGGGGGGACGCCTGTGGGGCAGGCGGCCGGCGACGTCTGCCAGATGACGTGAGTCAGAGAGCCAAGAGCAGCGATTGCAAGGGGCTTCTCTGCGCACGAAGGACCTGGGCAAAAGGAGGCCGTCGGAGAAATGGTCACCACCACGGCCAGCCGACTGCGGTAGGCCTGAGCTTCAGGTGCAACGAGCCTTCTCTTTACATGTTCCTCAAAGGCAGAGGCGCAAATGAGCGATAGGAGAGCTTTGCATGCTTGCCACCCCTTCCTCCAGCCTCCATCCTGCATCCCTGCATCCCTGCATCCTCCATCCTGCATCCTGCATCCTGCATCATCCATCCCTGCATCCTGCAT
>NW_024350923.1:3262714-3274277 GCF_902729225.1 Pteropus medius | reverse complement strand
CTCCATCCCTGCATCCCTCCAACCTCCATCCCTCCATCCTCCATCCTGCATCCTCCATCTTTGCATCTCTCCTCCCTTCATCCCTGCATCTCTCCACTTCTCCATCCTTTCTTCCAAGTAACAGTGAAGTCCTAGCTTCGGGCAGGCCCTGTGCTGGGCTCTGGGTGAAGGGGAGGAGCTGGTTCCTGTCTCCAAGGACCCCGACCCACTGAGCGCACCTCCTGGTCAGGTGTGGGGGTGCATGGCCCCTCTTAGGGCTTTATCTGTGACCGTTATGCAAACATCCAGGTGAAGTCACCTGTCAGTTTTTAAGATTCGGGGAGTGCGAATATGTCCTTGTTTTTCAATCACCAACAGAATCCTGCAGTTAATACGGTAACTTTCGACTCTCTCTGCAGTGTTTAGTGAGGGTGCGGGCAAGCCAGACCCGGAGAAATCCAAGCATCTGGCTACAACTGCCTTTCGCCTCGTGGCTTTGTCCCTCTGGGCTGTGATGACACAGCCGCTGAGACCCACCGAGACGCGAGTAGAAATCACCCTCCTGGGCTTTTCTTCTGCCAGAGTTTCTGGATGATTCTGAAACACCTGACGAAGTCTGTGGCCAAGGGCCGCCAGCCTTGACAGTGTCTAGGTTGATACCATTTGGGGATTATCTAGGCTAAATTATATGTTTGATCGGCTAATCTCATTAGCAACATTTGTGAAAAATGAAGGTTTTTTTTTGTTTGTTTGTTTGTTTTGGGGGCTGCAATGGAATTTTCTAGAATGAAATTTACCAGGAAAGGAGCTTTGCTGTTCCCATCATGGGGCCTTCCAACCTGACGGGCGAACTCCTCGGCAGCTGCGTCCCAGGGGTGGCTTGGAGATGTCCCATTGCGTCCCTGGGGGGGTGAGCGTTCACCGTGCCTCTGTTCCGACATAGTTAGGTTCGTAAGTGCCGCTCAGAAGCTGGCCCTGTCGACAGGAGTTGGCAAGGGCTTGGGAGACATAGATTTCAGCTTCCAGATTCTAGAACCGAATGCAGCATGGAAGGGACCAAGGACTGCCGGGGGCCCGGAAGCGCGGTGCTGGCCAGTGTGGCCCACCAAGGCCGCCTGGCTGTGTCCCATGCGGGCCCCCTTCGTGGAGAAGGTGGGGAGGCAGGAGTGTGGCAGATTGCTCTGGGACAATGGGGCCCTCTCTCGTCGGGTGGGCTGCTGGGCCCCAAACAATGGGCCTGGGCCAGCCCCTCTCCTGCTGCCCACGGCCTGAGACAGATGCCCGGGAGCCCCCTGCGAGTGCCCTGGAGGTGACCTCTGGGGCTGCCCTGTCACTCCGCGGAAGAGCCCCAGAGAGGGAAGGAGGCGAACAATGGGGACCTCATGCCAGGCGCCCGACCCGCGCCTCGGGCTCGGGGCTCCCTGGGGTGAGCACAGCCTGGCAGGTGCTGCTATTGTGCTGGGCACGGGGCCTCCCCGGGGGTCCCCAGCCCGGCGGCGGGAGAGGCTGGGGGCTGGGGAGACCCAAGGAGCTGGCTTTGCTGGCCCCGGTCGGCCCCGACGGCCCCGGCCCAGCCCCCTCACTCGGCCTCTAAAAATGTAATTCGGAAAAGCAGTGGCCGTTGACTCGTCTCAGACAGCTCTGGGTGTCGGATTTTATGACCAGACCCGCTGGACGAAAAGCGGGGCTTCGATGTGAGGTTCTTCCTCGGCTTGGGGCACAGGCGGGATGCGTGGTAGCCCGGAGTGTTCTTTCTCTGCCGAAAGTCTTGCCCTGGGTGACAACCTGTGGCGTATGCAGAAGGCAGCTGATGAGGAGTAGCGTGCGTGCGTGCGTGGGTGGGTGTGCAAACACGTGTGCGTACGTGTGCGTCCTGTGCTGGCAACTTTGGTCTCCACGATTATTCATGGCAGCTTTATTTGTCATGGCCCTCGAAACTGGAAGCAACAGAAATGTTTTTCAACAGGTGAAAGAGTTAAACCAAATGATTTGGGGTCAGTCTGCTCCAGCTGCCGGAACGCGGTGACACCACAGCCTGGGGGGCTCCAATGACAGCAGGTCACCTCCCAGCTCCCGAGGCCGGAACCCCAAAGGCAAGATGTTGGCAGGGCTGGTGTCTCCTGAGGTCTCACTCCCCGACCTGCAGATGGCTTTCCTCTCCCCGAGTCCCCACGCGGCCCCTCTTCTGTGCACACGTAGCCCTGGTGTAATTTTTTGTGTGTCCAAATTTCTCTTCTTATAAAGACACAAGTCGGACTGGGCCAAGGCCCACCCAACAGCCTCGTTTTAACTCAGGCATCTCCATGAAGGCCTTGTCTCCAACACAGCCACATTCCAGGGTCCTGGGGGTCAGCCCTCCGACATACGAACCTTGGGGGGACATGTTCAGCCCACGACATCTCAAGGTGGTGGGCCAAGTGAATAAAACCGACCTCGAAAGGTCCCGTACTGTAGGATTCCATTTCTGGAACATTCCGAGTGACAAAATTCGAGAGCTGGAAAACAGAATAGCGTTTGCCAGGGTGATGGACATGGCCTCAGTGGCCGTCACGATTAAGGGGTGGTATGAGAGAGGTCCTTGTGGTGACGATTCTGTATTCTGATTGCAGTGGATGCTGGGAGTTTGCAAACATTGTTTAGGTGCTCATGGGAGGAGGCACCATGATCTGACTTTATAGATGGGGAGACGGAGCCTCTGAAAGGCACGTCTTGACCGACCAGACTCTTCAAACCCCTCAAGCCCCAAGTCAGATCTGCGGGACTTCACAGCTGGTGTCTCCTGCCTACTCACCAGAGGCCATTCCCTTCCCCACCCTGCTGGCTCCGTGATCCAGGAATGTGGCTCAGCCGTACACTTGTACCCTGCAGAGGTCACCTAACAGATCGGGTGGACCAGGCTGGGGAGGCCCTGGAGTTGGTCGCTATGGCCAGGAAATCTGGATGTGGCCTGACTCATGAGGCAGCTCTCTGCGGGCTCTGAGCATGCATGCCTTCACACCCCAGTTTTGGGGTGCTGGCCTGAGCCCCTTGCTGAGCCCACCAGGTGTTTCAAGGGTGACTGGCCTGAGGGCATGAACCACTGCGGGGCTCACCTATCACCTGCGTGTGGTGGAACCAGCCATGGCCCCAAATCCCATGAGAAATGACCCTGGTCAGCAGCAAGAGGCCCCTTTGGATTTGGAGTCACAGGAAATTAAGATTTTGGAGCAGGAAGGGCCAGTAGACACGGAGACCTGAAGAGGGGGGCTTGTCGGAGACGGGGAAGAGCTGGGAGGGAGGGCCTGGCCCGGGGTGCGCAGGCCGCTGCTCTCTGGTGCCCGGGGTTAGCATGGGGACAGCATGGCTTTGCTCCTGGGTGATGCTTGACGAGACTCTAGGAACTTCTGCTGAGCTCACTTAGCATCTCAGTGACACCCTGGGGTGGGCAGCACAGAGGTGTTTAGCCATTTTACAGATGGTGAGACTGAGGTCCAGGGGGAGACTCGCTCACGGCCGCACACGAGTCAGGGGCCGAGCTGGGGTCCAGGGCCTTTTAGGACCGTCGCCCTCGGTCCGGGCGGGCTAGGGGGTCAGCTGGGCCAGAATGGGTCTCGGATGCTGGGAGGGGAGCGCCCGGCTTGTCAGGGGGGCTGGACCCGTCCCTCTCTGGCCTGGGTCCCTGGAGACCCGCACTCGTGCTGCGGGTGGGGGGAGGAAGGCAGCTCGGCATCCTTCTCTGCCCTTTGCCAGCGGAGGCCGGGGAGGGCAGGACCCCCAGGCACCTGCTGGATGACAGCGGCCACACTGACTTCCGGTGGCGAATTGTCTCGCCTAGCTTGCTGGGGCAGAAACGGTCAGGATTCAGGTCTCAGCGTCCAGTCCTAGCGCCACGGGTCAGTGACTCAGTTTCCCCAAACCGCAGCTTCCTCATCTGAAAGAGGGGGCGATGACGAAAGCTTCCGCGAGTGAGTTCACGCTGGAAACGCTTTCGCCCTGCGGCTGGCACGGGCGTGTGATGGCATCAGCTCTTCTCAGAAGAATGATGGGACCACGTTGCCGCGTGGGGAAAGCTGCCTGGAACGGGGTGGAGGAGCCCCCCTTTCAGCACGACGATGTGGGGGCGGACGGGCCCATGGTGCGGAGCAGCAGAGGGGTCCGCACGCGAGTGGGGGCTGCCGGGCTTTTTCCCACGCGTCCCCCTCTGGTGCGGCTGGGGCCGGATCTGGGGCCCGATGGGTTGAGGGTCGGGTGAGGACTGGCTGGCTGGGGGGGACCTCACTGCCATAAAGGAGGACACTTCCCCAAGCTTGGACGCTGGGTGGCAGAGTGACAAGGACCCCTGGCTCGGCTTCTTCACTGTAGCCGGGAGCACGCGCGTGACCCGCACCTGCGCCCCTCAGCCCTCTGTCAGCAGAGGGGACGCCAGAGGGGCCGGCCTCCCCACGGGCCCGGGAAGGGCCTGGCAGGGTGGCCGGGCTGCAGCGTGACTGGGGCAGGACGGTGGGTCCATCCGCCTTGTGGTCTGTCCGGGCTGGGCCGGCACCGACCAGCCGGCCCTGGACACGTGGGCCGCTCCGTGGGCGGTCCCGCTCTGCGAGACGTTTGTGCCCCTCCCGCCCCAGGCCTCCTATGACAAGTGGGCTTTCAGCAGATATGACAGCCACCGGCGGGGGTCCCTGGCCCCGGTCCACATCTCCACACTTGACTTGCTCAGAGTTCACTGGCCCGAAATAATGTCCCCAGTGCGAGTCGGGGAGGACGGGACATTCGGAGTGGACGGTTTGGTGTTTTTTTTTCTTTCTTTTTAATACATTAAACATGCATTACTGGATTTCTACCCGGTTCCTCTGACAGCTGTGGAAAAATAAAGAAAAATCAGTTTGAACTTAAAAAGCCGGGGCTTAATTTATGTCCTGCACCTTTGTCTGCCTGGTTCTTTTTCCTCTTCCGAGGGAAGGGCCCCAGGGAGCGGGACAGAGGCTCTGCCACCCCACGTGGCCCCGTGGTGCCCCGGCCTTAATGGGGACGCCCAGTGGCCGGCACGGAGGGGAGTTTTCAGATGGAAATGCAGGAAACAATGCAATCATCTGTCTCGCAATCTGTTTTGAAGGGGGACGAGAGCGCAGGCGGGGTGGGCGCTCGCCGACGGGAGGGGGCTGCATTCAGAGCGTTTTGTAGGAAGACAGCTGTCATGAATACTGATGCGCGAGCGGGTCTGCGAGAGTTTTCAAATTTTTCTGAGTTGTAAAGACAAAGTGTTTTATTAACACAGGGAAACACATGTTGGTGGGAGGGGTTTTTAGTTCATTCCGCTTTCTGCAACGCCCTGCGTTTCTTTCCTTCCTTCCTTTCTTCCTTCCTTTCTTTCTTTCTTTCTTTCTTTCTTTCTTTCTTTCTTTCTTTCTTTCTTTTCTTTCTTTCTTTTCTTTCTTTCTTTCTCTTTCTTTCTTTCTTTCTTTCATATACTCTTTCTTTCTTTCTTTCTTTTCTCTCTCTCTCTCTCTCTCTCCTCTCTCTCTCCTCTTTCTTTCCTGCTCTCTTTCCTCTCACCCTCACACTCCACCCCCACTACCTTTATTATTTTGGTCAGGTCATTTCTATAACAGAAAGGTCCCAGCTTTTCCCTGCCCACTCGAGGAGAGGCTGGGAAAAGGTGGCATGAGCCCCAAGCTGGTGAGTCTCTGGAAATCCAGGCAAGAGAGAGGGCTGTTTCCTCGGCCTGTCACGGGGGTTGGGGACACGCAAAACATTTCCTTTATGCCCCTTCTTGGTCCAATGTACCTGTCAAAGAAGGGGCCAGCTTTTCTGGAGCATTGGGCCTCCAGCTGAACCTCACAGTGTTTCCGAGTCTGGGGGCAAAAGAGGCATTTTTTCATGCCACAAACATTTATTAAGCACCAACTGCATGCCAGGGGCTGGGAAAACAGAGGGTCAGGCACGCTACCTGTCCTGTTGGTCTGAGGGGCGGGGCAGCAGGTCAGAGGAATAAGGACGAGGTTACGACCCACTGGGAGAGCTTCCTGCCCTGAGCTCCCTCAGAACTGGGGGGGCTGTGCCCGCGAGGAGGATGCCGCGCCTGGTCTTGAAGCTTCTTATCAAAGGCAGAACACCTGGCACCTCCTGCCTCCCCCAGGACGTTGCTGGGACAGGCAAGGAAACTGCGCCCCAGAGGCACGGAGTGACAGGCCCAAGAGGTACGGCCAGTCCCGAGCCTTGGCCCTGGGAGCCCAAGTTCAGCCCATGGTCACCCCACGCTTCCTGGTGCAGCGTAGTCTGCCAAGGTCATCAGACCAGGCTGCCCATGGGGACACCTAGCCGGCACCTGCTCAGGCAGCACCCACGGGAGCCCTGCGTGTGTGTGTGTGTGGGGGGAGCTGCTGTGATGCATACGCTACTTACAGGAAACAGAGAAGTGACGTAAGTGGCCCGTGGCCACACAGCTCATACCTGCTGAGGCCCCTTTGAGGTCAGCAATTTTTTTTGTAACCGTGTTAAAATATAATATAACCTAGTATTTCTCGTACAACTCGGTGGCATCAAATACATTCACGATGTCGTGTAACCGTCATCACTATCTGCACTTGAACTTTTCATCGTCCTCCACAAGGACGCTGTACCCATAAACCAGCTACCCCCAGCCCCGGTAGCCCCCATAAGACTTTCTGTCTCTATGAATCTGACTCCCCTCGGGACCTCCTGTAGGTGGAACCACACGGGATTCGTCCTTTTGTGTCCTTGAGGCCCACCCATGCGGTAGCAGGCGTCAGAATGTTTTTCCTTTTTAAGGCCCAATAGTATTCCATTGTATTCAAGTGCCACGTTTTATTCATCTGTTGATGGCAGAGTCTTTTTTTTTTTTAAATTATGCTCTTCTCCAGACACATGTCTGGGTGGACCATGCTGGAACCCCTGGCAGAGCCATGGGAGGCGGGGGCCTCGACTGCGCACGCTGTGCTCAGACTCTGCCCGAGGCCCTGCTATGCTTAGTGGGGTGGGAGGCATTAATGAGGTGGTCCAACTAGGTCTCAATGGAATGTCCCAAAACGTGGCTTTGGCCTCTGCACACACAGGCCCTCTTCCAGAGCCTGGGTGGGAGTTCAATTGAGCAGGCCCTCAAGTCCCTAAAATTCAGGGGGATGAAGTGACGGTGCACCAACACGCTTATCAAGCCAAATGATGAATTCTTCTCTTTGTATGTCTACCCAGTTCTTTGCACCAGAGCCTTGGCTCAGAGCACCTCCCTGCCCTGGCCCCAGGGTCCCCCTGAGCCTCCCACCACATGGCTGGCTGTGAGGACCATGGGGGCTGAGGGCATAATGGCCCTAAGGGTCTGGGGACTGCCTGAGCATCTGCTCCCGCCATGCCCAGCCCCCCCTTTCTTTCAGGGGCAGGCGTTGCTCTTCCAATCGTCATGGGAGCAATGAAAACCCACTGTGCTCAGGCCTGCAGGCTTGAGACATGGGCCTCAGCCTGCATTATTCAGGGGCGGCTTCCCAGCTTCTGTAGGCTGTCCCTCCATCTCGACCCACCACGACCTCATGCACGCCTCCCTAGCTCACTGTAGGCTACCACCCTGATTCCTTTCCCTCCTACCTCCCAGGGGGATGATCCGTTGGCCTGAGCTGGTGAGGCGCCTGCGAGTTGATCCTCAACCCTCCTCCTCGGTGGCCTGAATGGCTGCTATCCAGGTGGGCTTCTTGGAGGCGGCCCCCTTCTCTGGGCTTGGAAGAAAGGGGAGGAGACAGAAGACAGCGAGGGCACAGAGCGCGCCCACTCCGGCCCATTCCGAGCCTGGGCGCCTACGCGTCACAGGCCAGGACCCGTGCCCAGGGGGCCGGCGGCGCCACGGGGCCAGGGGTCTAAGCTTCACTGCCCCCTGACCAGCTGCGTGACCCTTGCGAACATCGGCGTCTTCCCCTCTCTGAGCTCAGTCCCCTCATCCGTAAAACGGGCCTGACGAGCGCTCTGTGAGCATAGAGGCACGGAGGTGGCTCCCGTGCCCGGCGCGGAGGGAGGGTGCCGGCCGCTGGAGCACCTCGGGGGGCCGTCCGCGGCTGCAGGACGCTTAGCTGGAGCTCAGGAAATGCGCGGGGCGGGGCCCCACGGAGCGGAGCTTGGCTCGGAGGCGTCTCCCCAAGACGGGTCCCCCTCGTCTCGCCACATGCTTCCTCCTCGACCCTCAGATGTGGCTCCCGCACCCCCTCCTCTGGGAAGCCCTCCCTGACCTCCTGCCCAGGACAGACCCTCATCCTGCGGTCCACACAGGCCCATCTCCCACCTGCTGCCACTCCCTCACTTGACACCCGTCCTCCTCGTGTCCCCAGCTGCCCTATGGTGATGGAATTGTCAACCACGTAGAGGAGAGGAGTCATGAGCAACATTCGTACGGCCGGGCAGGGCCACGCTGTGGCTGGAGCTGATCACCTGAGACTCGTCTGTTAACGGCTGGGCGCATGTGGCCTCTGGGGACCAGTTTGGGAAGCGTGCTGAGGGTCTGGGGTTCTCAGGGCCCAGGCCTGGTGGGACCAGGGTGACCGGGGGAGGGCTGCTGCCCTCGGTGTCCCCTTCCGTCAACCAGGGCGTTCCCCGTGGGGCCTTCCAGCACTGACGTTGAGTTCACTGCTCCAGGGGTGGGGCGACGTGGGGTGCTGGGTGGGGTGCTGCGTGCAGACAGGCCAGGCCGTATGGGGGGGGGGCAACATCAGCGTCTGAGGGGAAGCTGGGGCCACCTGTGTCCCATGCCTGCCCCACACAGCGGGGAGTCCCCCCACTGCTGCCAGGACTCGCTTCCTGAATGTAAGCCCATGTCTGCTCCCTGCGGCTCCCACCACCGTCTCTCAGACCGGGGGAGCCATGCGCCCCCCGGGACAGGCACAGCCCACGGCCTCCTGGAATGCAGAGCACCCGGGCCCCCTCCGAGCCCAGTCTCTGTGCCTAAAAGTGGCGTGTGTGGCTGGGCCAATGACCGGCCTCGGTCCATGCTGAGGATGCATGTAGGCAAAGTGCTCCCCAGATCGGGGTCCGCGTTAGGCCCCCCCGTCTCACCAACCCGCTGTTCTCCTTCCTTTTCATCTTTGCCAGTTTGGTAGGTGCAAAATGATATTGTTGTCTAGGCTTTGAGTCACATTTCTTTGATTTTTGGTAAAACTGAACATTGTGCTACCTGAGCTTACAGACCGAACTTTCCTCCTGGGAATCTCCCAGTCGGATCTTGGGCCCATTTTTCTATGATCGTGTTTTTCTTTCTTATTGATTTATCAAAGCTCTTTGCATATTAAGGATATGAGAAAGGCCAGAACTGATCCGTGGACGACATTTCTCTTTTCTGGAGAGGGCAGAGAGAATTCCCACCCCTTTCTCAAAGTCAGATGACGTTTGAAATTCTCATTGCCTATTTGTCCCCACTCAGTTTTACATGTTTTTTTTTTCCATTTTGCAATTTGCATTTTGCAGCTATCTGGAAATAGACACCCCTGGGGGGCTGGATAAAGCCCTAAAGAGAACTTGATCTTAGGGGAAAGTACCCCAACGGGTCCTCAGGCTTTGTGGGTCCCAATGTGCAAAAGGGATGTGTGAGTTCACGTTCTCTGTGCTCTCTAGGTCCCGCCGATCAGAGGGTAGGGCTGAGTCACAACCGCCCCCTCCCCGCACGGCCCCTGGCCCCGACCAAACACGCAGCCACTTCTCTGGGGACAAACTTTTCAAACAAAGTTTGCCAAATAAGCACATTTTTTTTTTCCCTCCAGGGCAGATGCAAACGGTCTTTTCAAATCGGTTTGGAAGAAAATAAATGAGCCCACGCTGGGGCTTCAATAAATCTTTGCGTAGCCACAAGGGTGAGTTTTGGGCCCGATGAAGGGCCCAGTGTGTGGCTTATGAATGACACGCAGTGAAGGCTCCCCACCCCGTCTGCCTCTCCCCCTCCTCCGTGCCCGGCCCGATTTCAAGTTGGACGTTAATGTTTTAAGACAAAGAGATCTTTGGGCATCGCTCCCCTTCCCGGAGGAAGTCTCCCGGTGCAATGTCTGTCGTGGCTGTGCTCCGTGGGTGACGAAGGTCCGTGTCTCTGAGCCAGGGCCTGTCTCCAAAAGATGAGCCACGCTGACCTTCCACCCAGCAGCTCCAGGAACCCCAAGGGGACTATCTCGCTCTGCCTCCTCACGGGGTACCGGAGTGCGTAGCAACAGGGCCGGGCTCACGCGGGCGTGCCGCCTGGCTGGTCTCTTCACGCTGTCCTCATCCACAGGCCACGTGGCGGCCGGCGGTGGGAAGGTGTGAGAGGCTCTGAGCCTCTTCCCAGGGTCAAGTCCAAACCGTCCACCCAGCAGCCTGGCAGCTGCCTCCGCTTTCTTCTCCTGCTCTTACCTGAGGTCGGCTCTGCACCTGCCGCCTGACCAGGAGGGGTCCTTTCCTGGTTCCATGACACACAGAGCAGGACACTTGCCCGTCCCTCCTGGGTGTCTGTACTGGGTTGAATTGCATCCCTCCAAAATTCGTATCTACCCAAAACCTCGGAATGTGAACTCGCTCGGAAATGGGGTCTTGTGGATGCAGTCGAAGCAAGGATCTGGAGGTGAGATCATTCTGGATTAAGACAGGTCCTTATCAACGACCAGAGACAGAGACACAGGAGAGGGGCCGTGTGAAGTTGGAAGCAGCGGCTGGAGGGGTGTGGCCACAAGCCGAGGACCCCCTGGAGCCCCAGAAGGGACAGTGGCAGGAAGGACCCTCCCTGAGAGCCACTGGAGGGAGCACGGCCTTGTGACACCTTGATTTTGGACTTCTGGCTCCAGGACCATGAGAGAGTACATTTCTGTTGCTTTAAGTCCCCAAGTGTGTGGTGATTTGTTACAGCCACCCCAGGATACTCGATGGGACTAAAAAGTCCTTTTCGAAGGAAGCAGGTGACATCTCAGTTTGTGGGTTCCCCTCTCCGAGCAGTGTAGCCGTCCAGGGCCCTCGTCTGTGGCTCCAACCTAGGAGAGAGGGGCTGCCGTCATCCTTTCACAGACGGGGAAACTGAGGCTCAGAGAGGCAGGCACGTAACCACGGCTACAGAGTATGGCCACCGGGTTGGCTCCAGCTCATAGCCTCTGTCCTTGTGACTTTCCCCAGGCCCTAGAGTGACACGAACTCCCATCATCTGGTTTTGTGGCTGCAAACAGGTCTTGTACCTGCACCACCCCCGGAGTGGGGACTCGGGCTTTCCTGCTGCTGGAATGTTCTCCCAGAAGCATCAGAATTCACTGAATGAATGAATACCCGGCTGTGAAGGAATGAAGGCCGTTGGACAAATTCTAGGGGTAGCAATCGCTTGTACATGGTCATTTTTCCTTCTAGGCTTCGGCACGTGACTGTACTTAAAAAACTTGAGACCAACCTGCATGTACGGTAAAAATGGCACGACCGCCATGTCCCCATGAACTTGACCTCCTCCTGGAAATGCGGCTTCTGATAGATGGATTTCGTTCCATGAGCAGGACTTGGACACTTGGCTTGAGGAGACGGACCCTGGCCTAGGACTGCGGTGGTGCGGGGTGGGCACGGGGTTTGGGGGCCCAGTTGCAAGAAGCTTTGAATGTCCAGGGGAGGCCTTCAGATGTTG
>NW_024350923.1:3211318-3260872 GCF_902729225.1 Pteropus medius | reverse complement strand
CATCCATCATCCACCCATCATCCATCCATTTTCCCACATCTGTTTGCTGAGCATCTACGCGTGCTGGTCCACTCACCTTTCTTGCTGAGAAGGGAATGTCCTAGCGAAGAAGTAAGAACGAATTCAGGGAACGGCCAACTCTGCGTTTCCAAAGTCTGGGTTCCCGTCGACGTCAGATGGACGATGGCACAGATGGGCCCTCTGCCGGATCCCTCTCGCGTTCCGCCCCCCGATGTCTCGTCCACTTTTTACTGCAGCCCTTTCTGTGACAACCAGCTGCATGCTGGTGCAATGTAACTGACGCCTCCTCTCGGCTACCCCAGTGTCCCTCCTTCCTGTCTGGGCTTCTCTGCTGTGATGTCCCTGAGGGCCACTCTGCCACCCGACTCATGCACAAACCTAGAAGTGTGAAGGAGTTAAGACCTCTATGGCCACCTTGGCCAGGGCTGATGGGAGCCGGTGGGCAGACCTCCCCTTTTCCATCGCTTGGGGGGTACACTCTATGTGGCTTCTCAGAGGCCCCCAACTGGTGGCAGCCCCCAGTGCCCATAGTGGCCCCGGCTTGATGATGACACATCCTAGGATGAGTTCATCCTCTTGCCTTGTGTCACTCTCTCTGGTCCCTGTTTCTGGGCCTGATCCCCAAAATGTGCCACCTGCACAAGCTCTTGTCTCAGGCTCAGGTAGATCTCAAAGCACCTTGAAATACTTTGGGGATTCTGCCAATTTAGGGCAAGTAGGATGACAAATAAGGAAAATGCAATCAGTACACTTATGGTCAGAGCCCTATGTTCATTCATTCATTCATTTTCTCACTCATTCATTCACCCGGTCAGGTTGCACGCTTCTTCAGGACTGGGGTCACACCTGCCCTCCTGTTCGCTGTGGTGACCATGCACACAGCTGATGCCGAGTAACCCGTGGTGACTTAGGTTGAGGGGACAGAAGGGCTTTGAGGGGACAAATGCTGGAGCCAAGCAGACCTGGGTTCAAATCTTGCCTCCCTCACTTTGTACACGTGAGATCTTTTGGGTGTGGGCATGTCGTGTCACCTCTCTGAGCCTCAGTTTCCCCGTCTGCAGAATGGGCGTAAGAATATCTACTCGAGGGGTCCTTGCGGGAATGGGACTACATCTCATACGGAGCCTGGAGTGCGGTGAGCTTGGGGTCGGGATGAGACGTCGCTGATGCTGAGTGGGCGCAAGCAGTCTCGGGCGGTGGGCCCCGATTCCTGGGACCTGGCACCCCAATTCTGTTGGCCTGCCTCAGTCCCCGAGGCTACCCGGCACATCCCTTGGCCTTGGACATGGCCAAGAAAATCATCAGCCCGCATCCCATCGGTAGGAACCCGAAGAAACAAACACCTCGGTCGCCAGGAGGTGACGGCGCCTTCCCCTCCAGGCGGGACCGCTGACAGGGGGCCCGATGCGGTGATCAAAGGCTCTGGTGGGGCGATTCGCCTCGCCCTGGCTGTGCGAGACGTCTCCTTGGGAAAAATATCGCTCCTTTATGTGCATGTCAGCTGGTTATGAAACGAGGACGTTTTAGAGGCTTAAAGAAACCCACCCCGATCTTTGGAAAGCTCTGCCTCATTCAAGTCTCGACAGCGTTTCCCTGCCGACGGCTCATGAGTCACAGAGGCTAAATTTGTGACGTTCCTACCCCCGGAATTGCATTTAAAGATAATGAAAACTTTCCGAATGAGAAAAATGTCTGGATTCTCAGGACGGGCTAAGCCTCCGTGAGGCGGCGGCGCGGTCGGGGCCGGGGGCCTGCTGGGTGAATGAGGGCTTTTCTCGGGGGGCCCAGGGCGGGATCTCCTTGCAGTAGAAACCGTGGCCTCGGACCAGCATCTTTCCTGACGTTCGGGCAGGATAGAATTCTTGAAGGCACAGAACATTCCGGATTTTTTTTTCCTTCCCTTATCGGTTCATTTCCGCTGTCTTTCAGTGAAAGCCTCCTGCATCTTATTGCGTCGTCAACACCCCATTTCACAGATGGAGAAATTGAGGCCCCGGAAGGGAAATAGCTCGCTAGATATGAGGCAGCTGGGAGAAGAGGGGCTGAGACTTGACCCCAGGTGGTCAGCCTGCTCCCGCCGGGGCCCTGCCTGCTGCCCTCTGTGTCCTGTCTCTGTGCCTGAGCTGTGGGGGGCAGGCCGAGGAGGAAGGGCGAAGGGTGCCTTCTGAGGCTGCTGGTTCGTGGGTGGCCCGTGGCCTCCGCAGACCTTTCCCCTGCAGACCCTTTCATGAGCTGCCAGAGCCTTCAGCCCTGGTCCTGAGGCTGCACAGGGTGACTCAGGGACATGGGTCCTCCCAGGGCCATGGCCCTCATTTCTGGAGGGAGAGCCCAAGGAGGGGAGGAGGGAAGGGGGCACCTCAGGGTTGGAGGCCTGGGCCCCCAGCACAGCCTGTCCTGCAGACAGCTCCCCACCGCCCAGGCTGACCATGCGGCCGTCCTGCCTGGTGCCAGCCAGCCCAGCCTCGTCTGGCCTACCAGTGCCAAGAGGCCCATTTGACCGTCCCATCTGTTTGCCCATGGAGTCCGGCGGGTGTCCCCTGGCCCGGGGCCCAGCCACAGCCTGCGAAGCACCAGCCTCCATCTATGGCTCTTTGTCTGAATGTTTTACCCAACTGGTGAGCATAAGGACCTCAGAGAGTGCCGTGTTCAGACCTCCCGCCCTGCGTGGATGGGAAACTGAGGCACAGGGGGGAAAGGGCAGGTGGGCAGAGTGCTTTGCTTGTCCCAAGCCCTTGCTGGCTAACCCTGATGTCCCCCGGAAGCGCTTGTTCGCACGGCTGCAGATGCCAGGGTGGGGTAGGGGCCCTTTGGCGTCACATGGACCAGTTTGGGCTCTGCTGAGGGTTCCCGCTGCCCAGCGAGCAAAGGGCCCGGGAGCTCGGGGCCAGCCACTCACCTCCCTGGGCAGCAGCCTCTCTGCTGACTTTCCATGTTTGCCCAGGACGCCATCTCCCTGTCTGGGACACGCGTGTGCAGGGACCGCGGGCAACAGCTTACTAACTCCCCCGGACCGCACTCCGCAGACGAGACGGGGCTCGGAGGGGGAAGTGAGTCTCTCGAGACCACCAGCACGTGCTGGGGCAGAGGAGGCTTCACCTGGACAAGGGGTAGGGGGCAGGGAGGCGGGGCTGACAGACTCCAGGTGGGTCCCAAGGCTGCAGCCTCTGCTGTCCTTACCCTGTGTAACTCCCTCCCCCTGAGTGTGAGCAGGACATGTGACTTGTTGCCGACCAGAAGTGGTGGGGTGTCACTTCTGTGACAGCGTTACGTTACGTGAGACTCATCTGGCCGTCACACTCGCTCTGGAGACACCCCCTTTCTGGCTGGTGGGGAAACCCACGTGAACCGTGGGCAGCCTCCAGCTGACAGCCTGTAAGAGTCGGGGGTCCTCAATTTTCTCCCCACGAGAAAACGAGTTCTGCCAACCACGTGAGTGAGCCTGAGAGCAGTCACCCCCTGCCCGGGTCTAGACGAGGCCCCAGCCCAGCAGACACTCTGCAGCCTCTGAGCAGAGGACGCAGCGAAGCTGTGCCTGGTCTCCTGACACGGCAAGGGATGACTGACCCCCGGGGGAGCTGGAGACTCTGGCTGCCTGTGGCGAGGCCCAGGGAAGCCTGTCCTGGGTAAGACGGGACAGCAACAATGAGAGAACAGCTCGTCTGAGCTGGGCCTTTGCCGGCACCATGCGACACGTGTTCATCTCCTAGCAGCCCTGCGAGGCGGGCGGGCAGCGTCTCACCTCCGAATTTTACAGATGAAGAGACAGATGTAGAAAGGTTGTCACCTGCCTAAGCTCGCAGAGCCAGGAGGGCCAGAGCTGAGGTTTGAACCCGGGGAGGCCCTGCTCTTGGGCGCTAACTCAAAGCTCTCTAAGGAGAGGAGGGTGACGAGGTGGCACGGGTGGGGCGCAGGAGGGGTGGGAGGCCAAAAGGCAGGAGGGCGGGACCCGAGCTTGGCCCGAGCACAGCCCACCCTCTCCCTCAGCCTCGCTGGCTTCGTCGGTCCAGGGGGCTCCGGCCTCCCACGTGGTCTTGATGGAGAGGGAAGGGCTCCCAAGGGAGGGACATGGAGACAGGGCTCTGGTCCCAACCCTCCCGCCGGCCTGTGCGGTGCCTGACTGAGCTACCAGCCTTTTGCACCTTGGGCTTCTTCTCCCTAAGGTGGGGCCAAGACTGCCAGCTCTGCGGCCCGTCCAGGCGGTTATGAGGAGGGGGTGATGGAGGGGCGTGGTAGCCCCAGGCACCTGGCAGCCCTCCAGGAGAGGCCGGGACTCTGGGCCGTGCGTGCAAGCCCCCTCCCCACCCAACTCGCCAGACCCCGGGACAGTGACGAGGGGCATGTTCTCTGTCGAAGGCCCCGGCCCTCCGCGATCTCTGAGGCCAGAGACAGACTCTAGGAGAGGAAAGCGGAGAGTCACGTTCCCGTCACCAACTCCTGGACGCCGCCCGAGTCCAAGCCCCTCACTCCATCCTCCCCGAGTCCTCCCTGCGACTCAACCTGTGGGTTTGTTTCCTCATCCTGAAAATGAGGAGTGGGGACCCGATGACCCGCCGGGTTTCTCCCAAGTTCAAGATCGTTCTCCGCAGCTCGAGGGGGCAGAGCGGTCCCGCGCGGCCGATTCTCTCCCAGCCACCTGCCGGAGGCACCGGCTCCCTTCTCGTCTGGCAGAAGGCAGCGCCGACAGGACCCCTCTTTTCCGGGGGGATGACACCCTGTTGTCGCCAGCAGTTGGGATCGACGTCATGCCGAGGGGCAAGTTCTGATAAGAGGTTGGGGGAGAGAGAATGTCGAAGACCAACCTCTCCGGGGCGATGCTGTTCAACAGGAACCTCAGGCCACTGCAAACGTGAGCCTCCTGTGTGATGGCAGATTTGCTCGTAGTCACGTTTAAAAAAAGAAAAGGAAGAACAAACAGGTGACGTTTATTTTAAAAATATATTTTATTTAACTCGATATATTCAAAATGCGATATATGACATTTCAATATATAATCAGTATAAAGCATTCTTAGTGACCTATTTTACACGCTTTCCTCGTAAAAAGTCTTTGAAATCCATCACCTCTCAAGTTGGACAAGGCGCATTCCAAGAGCTCAGTTGCCGTAGGTGGCTAGCGTCTGCCTAGTGGATAGCATATCTCTGGGGACGGAGATGGGTTTGAGACCCACCTGTACCCCTGGCGGGCTATGTGTTAGACTGACAGCGTGCTGGGTGCTATTCTCAGAGCTTTCCTTGTGTTAACTCACCCGATCATCATTGCCATTTTTTGAGGGACAGAGAGGCTAAGTGACTTGCCCAAAGCCACACAGCTACTGAGAGGTAGAACCGGCGCCTGAACCCTGCGTTGGATTTGTCAGACGCGCTTTCTAAGCTAACGCGCGAAGTCTTGTCATCAGCCAATCGGTGAATCGATGCCACAGTGGCTCCCAGGGGACTGGGCGGAGCCTGTCTCTGAATGTCTTCATGCTCGGGGAACTGACTGCAAATTAAGAGACAGTTATTAGCTGCCTGCTCCGTGCCAGCAAACGGGCAGGCTGGGGCAGCGCTGGGTGTCCAGCAGGGACTGGGTTTCTGTCACCTTCCCACAGAGCCCCTCCTGGCTGCTGGGTATCCACCCAGGGCCCTAGTGGGCTGGGCTCCTCACCCCAGCCTCTGCCCTGCCTCAGCCTCGCCCCAAGAGCTCACAAGTTCGGGCCGGGAACTGAGACAGCCCGGGCACTCCTCCTGCGTGCGGGGGAGGCTGGGCCCGCAGCCCGGACACTCTCGATGCCCCACCCATCCCGTCACTGGCTGGGATTTTTGCCTGAGAATCTACAGGGCGCTCCCTTTTCTCTGGAAATGATGGATCAGGTCCTGATCAGGTTTTTTTTTCTCCTTTACCCACAGATCATCTCGGCCTCTTCCCTCTTCTCCGCTCAACCCTGTGTCATGTTCATTCATTGAGGAACCTCTGAAAGTTACTTTTCGAAGTTGCGTTTTAGCTTATACAAGTGCACGCGCCTTCAATAAACTGCTCGTTGGATTTTCACTAATGTCTGCAGGTGGTAGCTGCCCCCTGTGTCAAGAAGCAAATGTCCCCTTCCCCACAAGGCTGTCCTGCGCCCTTCCCCAGCCGAACCTCCACCTCAGGTGCCCACTCGTCTGATTTCGGTCTCTACGCGTTAGCTCTGCCTGTCTCGGACCCCCAGAAATATGGAGTCCTTCCTTCAGAGTGTGATCTTTCCTATCTGCTTCTGAGACCCTTTTATCGCGTAGAGATCAATGATTTGCTGTCTTTTAATAACTGCTGAGGAGTATCCCTCCGTATGAATTTACCATACTTCGTCCGCTCACCTGTTAATGGACACGCGGCTTGCGCCCAGCCTTGGGCTGTTATTAATAAAAGCCCGATGCGCCTTGCCACGCGTGCCTTGGAGGGTGCGTGTCATTCCTCTCGGACTGGGAAAGCGGGGCCCGAGGGCCACCCTCGTTTAACTTCAGGAGGTCCTGCCGCTCACTCTTCTGTCTCCTTTTCCTCTCCCAGTGACAAGGCCTGAGAGCTCTGGTCACTCTGCATCCTTGTCAACATTCGATATCGTCAGTATTTTAAATGTTAGCCATCGTGTTGATCGTGCAGTAGACACGGCTCTAAGCGCATCCTCCCGGCCACTTGGATGATTCTTTCGTGCAGCGCGTGTTCAAGCCTTTCCTCTGCTTGTAAGAAAATCAGGTTGTCTGGCTTTTTCGTATTGATCTTTAGGAGCTGTTGGTATATCCCGATGACCAGCCTTTTGTTGGATCTGTGTATCGTGTCTTCTCCCATGCCGTGGTTTGCCTTTTCCCATTTCTTAAAATTCTTTTTCTTTTTCTTTTTCAACAAGTGACGTTTTTATTTTGAGATAATCGTAGATTCATATGCAGTTGTAAGAAATGACACGAAGAGGTCGCATGAATCCTTTATCCAGTTTCACCCGATGGTCACGTCTTATAAAAGTACAGTACGATATCAACCAAGATACAACCAAGATATTCCCATCGATACCGTAAGTTGACAGAACATTCCATCACCACCAGAATCCCTCATGCTGCCTTTTTATAGCCACACCCACTTCCTTCCTGTCCCACCCCCCACCTTAATTCCTGACAGCCACAGTTGCCACCACGATCTTAACCACGACAGGACAACAGTCCATTCTTCATTTCGAGAATGTTATGGAAATACGATACTACGTCAGCTCTTTTTCCCGTTTGGCGTACTTTCGCGGGAAGTCATTCAGCTCGTTGTGCTCATTAGCAGCTTATTCTCTTGTATTGCCGAGTTGTATTCCATGGGATGGACAGATCACAGCTTGTATGTAATTCACCTGTTGGAGGACGTCTGGGTTGTTTCCAGTTTGGGACGAATACAAATAAAGTTGCTATCAACATTCGTAGACAGGTTTTTGTGCGGACATGTCTTTGTTACTCTTGGGTCAATGCCTGGGAAGGTAACTTCTGGGTCCTTGCATGTTTAATTTTTTTAAGAAACCACCCAACTGTTTTCCTGAGTGGCTGTACCATTTTACATTCCCACCAGCAATGTATGATGTGCACGGCTTCTTTGCATGCTCGCCGGCGCTTGGTGTGTCACTATTTTTTATGTTTGCTCTTCTGATAAGTGTGCAGTGATAGCTCGAGGTGGTTTTAACTTGCATAATTCATGACTAATGATGTCAAACATCTCTCATGTGCTCATTCGCCATCTGGATATCTTCTGCAAAATGTCTCTTCATGCCTTTTGCCCATGTTCTAACTGGATTGTTTGCTTCTTTACTGTAGAATTCTAAGAATTCTTTATATAGCCCAAATACTTGTTTTCTGTTGATATGCGAATTGCAAATGTTTTTTATGTGTTGTTGTTTTTTAAATCAGTCGATAGCTTGCCTTTAACGGGGTTTTTGGCAGAGCACATTTTTTTTTTTTTTGATGAAGGCCAATCTATCAAGTTTTCTTTTTGTAGATTGTGCTTTGGGTGCCAAGTCAAAGAACTCTGCCTAGCAATATTTGTGTGAGTCTGGGCTCTCTATTTCTGGGCTCTCTATTCTGTTTCATTGATCTGTGTATCTTTCTCTCTTCCAATACCACGAAATTTTGATTGTAGTAGCTACATAATAATCTCGAAATCAGGTAAACCAATTTCTCCCGTTTCATTCCTCTTTCTCAAAATTATTTTAACTTAATGTTCTTTTCCTTTCTATGTCCATTTTTTGAATAAAATTATATCTCAATCTATGACTACAAAATTATTACCGAGAATTTGAAAAGAATTGCTGTATATCAATCAATATCTTTATATCAATTTAGAGAGAATTGATATCTTTATTGTGTTGATTCTTCCAATCCATGAACATAGTATATCTCTCCATTTATTTAGATCTTCTTTGATGTCTCTCATGGGGGTTGTGTAGTTTTCAGCATATAAGTCATGTACGTGTTTTGTTAGATTTACACCTGTTTTTGAGCGATTTAAATTGTATTACATTTTAATGTGAACATCCCCCTGTTTTTTGCTATATATAGAAATACAACCAATTTTTGTATGTTTATCTTGTATGCAGTGATGTTGCTGAACTTGCTTATTCATCCTGGGATATATTTGTGGGGGGTGTGTGTGTGTGTGCGCACGTGTGTGTAGGTTCCTTAAGATTCTCTGCATAGACGATCATGCCCTCTGCAGATAGGAACAGTTTTATTTCTTTTTCCTCATTTGGTCTGGTGGGATGAGGTGGGTTGCTGCCTCATATGAAATTAATGAGCGTGCATGGTGAAAGTTACAGGTTTGTTTTTCCACATTGGCTATCTGGTCAACCCAGCACCGTTTATCGAAAAGAACATTCTTTCTTCCCCTGGACTACGGTGGTCCTTG
The DNA here is from genome assembly GCF_902729225.1 of Pteropus medius. Classification (NCBI taxonomy): domain Eukaryota; kingdom Metazoa; phylum Chordata; class Mammalia; order Chiroptera; family Pteropodidae; genus Pteropus; species Pteropus medius. The sequence continues at coordinate 3,251,968 of NW_024350923.1, read as the reverse complement.
TGTCTTAAACCAGGTAATCGTGGGCCAGTTCTAGACTGACTGCTCTGTTGTTAAAGTGTGAGCTATAGGCCAGAATCCAGGCTGGGAACCAAGAACCTCATGGGCTTCATGCTTTCTAAAGAGGTGATCTTGAGAAAAGGGGTACGTGCAATGGTAAGGAAACTCACAGTTGTATTACAGGGGCACGAAGGAGGGGTCCCCATACTAACTCGGGGTGGCATAGGGGGTCAGGGGAGGTGTTCTGGAGGCGATGGCCCCAGCCGTGTGTGGACGGGTGGGTTAGGAATTGTCCAAGAAAAGAGTGTGATGGCAGAAGCACACCCTGGGCCAGAGAGGGGACAACAGCCTCAGGGACGGGATCAAGAAACATGACACCCACGGGGTGCTGTTGGCAGCTCAGCTTTGCGGAAGCGGAAAGTTCCAGAATGGGAGTGTCGAGGGGAAGCCGGAGACCTTGGCGGGGATGGCTTCCTGGGCGTGGCGGCCGTGGCACTTAGCTTGGGCTTTACTCTGGGAGCAACGGGGAGCCATGGCGGGGCGGACAGCAAGGGAGGGACACGGTCACAGGATGCTCAGGGACAGGGGGAGGAGGCTTGAGAGAAAGAGACCAGGCTATCTGCTGAGAGGCCCGTCAGGTGATCAACGCAATGGTCCTCGGGAGACGATGAGGGATGAGCCACGCCGTGGCATGGGTCTGGGGACAGGAGGCCTGGATGGCACCTTCTCCCTTGTCAGGCAATCGTCAGGCCAGGGGAGGAGCCACTGGGCTTTGGTGGGGCTTCCCCAGTCATCCTGGCTGTAGGACTGAAGCGGACGCCAGATCTGTTGACAGTGGTCCTCCCGATGTGGAGGGCCAGAGGCTGACCGCTGGTGTGCGGACAAAGACGCCACCTGGCATGGGGTCCCCTGAGTATATGGTGGTTACCTGAGCGAGACGTCAAGCAGAGCAGACAGCATACAGCTCACGTAGATCAGGTAAACGGGGCAGGCGACGCGCTCCCTTGGGTGGCGGCTCGTAAACAGCGCGCTCCCAGAGTGCTTGAGGGCGTGAGGAAACCGTTTGCTCTGTTTCTGCCTTTCAAATATGGGTGCCGCCCCCTTGCTCGGCCTCCAGACCCGACATCCGAAAGAGAGGATGCGCCGAGGGCCGCTACTTGCCAGATGTCTTTGGAGCGTCCTTTCTCTCAGAATGGGCTCCTTCTTGGGCACCCCGCCCTTGACCTATTCTCTGCCCCTCCTTCTGCCGCTGGAGATAGAGCCGAGATGGCCACCTGACCCTACCTGTGTCCATCACATTGTCTCTGGGCCAGAAGAACTGAAATGGGTCACACAGGAGGGGTGGCCGCTTCCACCTGGCAAGTGTACCAGGAAGCAGGAACGAGTGGCAGCAGAGAGCCCTGTCCTCGGGTGCGAGAGATGGCCCTGCGTCCTTAATACAGGAGCCACCATCTGTTTAGCTTTCTTTACTGGTGGCCCTTAAGAGCTAGCTGTCGCACTGGTTAATAGCGCTGTATCGTTGAAATGACTCTGAAAGCCAGACTCTGGGTGTGCGTCCGAGAGAACCGCGTCACTTACCTATTTCTGTGGAAAAGACTGTCCGCAAACAGAGCCTGGGACGATGGTAAACATTTATTATCTCTCACGGTTTCTGAGGGTTAGGAGTCTGGGCGCAGCTTAGCCGGGCGGTTCAGGCTCAGGGTCAATGGTCATCCGGGCTGCACAAGCTGAAGCCTCGACTGGGGACAGAGGAGTCACCTCCAAGCTCACTCACCAGCCGTCGACATGCCTCAGGTCCTTGATGGCGTGGCCGTTGGCCAGAGGCTTTAACTCCTTACACTTCCCGATACGCAGGCGTTGGTGTGTAGGGAAGGGAACTGGGCGGGGGCAAAGGGGCGCTGGGGGGCACTTCTGCTCCTTCCTGTCCTCGGATATGGAAACTGAGGCTTGGACAAGTGGCTCAGCTTGTAGAAGGGCGAGGGCGCGTGCCCCTCACCGGCCTCCTCCGGGCGTCTGAGGCGGGTGGAACTCGGTCCCTCCGACGGAGGCTTCCAGGCCCCAACTCCTGGCTCCCGCGAACGTGGCCTTATTTGGAAGCAGCCTCTTTGCAGATGGAGTCACGTGAGGGAGCTCAAAGTGAGATCATCGTGGGTTCAAGGTGGGCTCTGCACCCAGTGGCTGGTGTCCTTATGAGAGAAAGGAGAGGGAGATTTTAGACAGACACGCGGGGGGCAGAAGGCCGTGTGAAGAAGGAGGCAGAGATCAGAGCGAGGCATCTCTGAGCCAAGGACCTCCCGGGATGGCCAGCAGCCTCCAGAAGCCGGGAGAGGCACGGAGTGGACTCCAGAGGGAGTGTGTCCTGCTGACACCTTGCTTTAAGGCCCTGGCTTCCGGAACCGGGAGAGAACAAATCCTGGTTGTTTTAAGCCACCTGGGTTTTGGTCATTCGTTACAGCGGCCTTAAGATAGTAATACAGCCTCGTGAGCCCCTTCCCAGGAGAGCGGGTTCCCCGGCTATCAGAACCACCCAAGCGTCCAGCCACTCGCCAAGCCTGGGACGAGGTGACCTCGAGCACTGCATCTGCGTGGGGGGCGGGGCAAGGAGACCCCTCCTGCTCCTGCTTGTTCTTCCCAGGAAGCTTCCGTGATGGCACCTGTGTCTCCAGGGCCTGGCCTGAGCTCATACAAGCCGAGATGAGAGGGAGAGAGAGGGGGTGAGAGAGACAGAGAGTCTCAGACGTCAGTATTCAGAAAAATCATCTGGAGAACTTGAAGCACATTCTTGGGCAGAATCCCCCAAGAGGTTCTGGTTCAGTAGGTGGGAGGTGGGCCCGGAACACGCCCGTCACACAAGCTCCCAGGGACGTTGACGCTGCCCACACTTTGAGCAGCATCGTTCTAGGCAGAGAGAACAAGCTCCAGCTGAGGCTGGGTGACATGAGGGGGCGGGACAAAGATGTGGGCCGGAGAGCACCGGCTGTCATGGAGCTGGAGGCCGACCTACAGGAGACTGGTGGAGATGTTTCAGGCGGGGGACGCGTGTCCGGGGCGGCCGGGGCGTGTCCGAGGCCAGGGTGCCCGTCCCAGGCTCCGCTCGTGGGGGGAGGAGCCATGTGTGGGCCAGGCACGTGCGGGAGAGCACGAGACTTGGGCAAGTGGGGGCCCCGGGTCAGGGGCCTTGAGCATCAAGTTGGTGGCTGCCACCACAGAAGTTTAGAGAGGGTACCCCGCCTCCAGGCCAGGCGAGTCAGTTCACGAACGCCAATCTGTCAGCCAAGCTGGACGTCCGCAACTTTCTCAAAATCTCCAGCCTGCACCCGCGGGCCCTGGGCTCGCGGGCCAACACTGCTGAAAGGAGCTCAGAGTCAGATTGTCTTAAGGGGACAAAACGGAGACGAGCCATACTGAAACCCGCCGGGAGGCCTCTGAGGGAGTCTCCTTCCCGCTTCGATTGTTCACGAGAGGCAAGACCCCTTCCGTCTGCAGCGCCGCCCACCCCCCACGGAGCCCGGCGAAGCCCAGACTGCTTCACGCGGCTCGGCAGGGCCCTCGGAAGCAGACCTTCCGCAGCTGGTAGAAGCTGCTTTCTTTTCTCCACTAAGAGGTTTGTTCCTGGTCATAAATTCTGCAGGCCCAGTTGGCCAGGCTGGGATGTATGCGTTGGTAAACACCGCAGTTAAAAACACGCTTCCTGGCTACCGGAGGCGGCCCTGACAAAGGAGCCTTGTCCCCGGCAGCAAATCCGACGGCCACCTTCTTTGACTCCTTAACCTTGCTGCAGGCTTGTATGAAATCGGCCCCATTCTCCGGGGTCCATCAAACGTGCATTTATACGACGTCATTAGCATCCGCCTCTGATCCATAACCACTCGGCAAATCCGACTGTCATTTCGGGGAGGGCGGCCGTGGGTTTCTATCTGGTGAACATCTAAAACTCCTTGACAGAGTTCCTTTTAAAATTTAGTCCCTTTGTTCCGTCTTCGTCTTCTGTGAAGGCCTTTAGTGGCCAATGGACTCCGAGATGACTTGAGGACAAAACTGCCGTCTGGCCCAGACAGTAAATCTCGCCTCCATTCAGACGGGCTAAATGCACGCTTTATGTCTATTGTCACGGGCTCAGCACAGCTTCTGCGCCTTTAAGGGCTTCCTACGATAAATTAAACCCATCACACCGTGGTTGCGGTCGAGGGAGGGGACAGCCTGGCTTCAGCGTGGAAGGCTGGCGTCGGCCGCAGACGAGCGGGCTGAGCCCAGGCCACCAGGCAGGGGCACCAACCACCCTGTACAGCCCACCAGTCTCCCTGGACTTTTGGCCTCGTGCTATTGAGGCGTCTTGATTGCGAGAGGCAGAAAACCCAACTCTGAGTGGATTCGGCCGGAGCGTATCAATAGGCTGGTGAACGGGACGGCCGAGCGTGGGGGGTGGGGGAGCAGCTTGCTCCAGCTCCTCAGGCCCAAGGCCTGGCTCCACTCTCCCCATCGCCCCGTTCGACTCCATCCCTGGCCTGTCTCCCGGCGGTCAGACGGCAGTGGCAGCTGGAGCCTCAGGGTCAAGCCTAGCAGGACCGAGCAAGCCTTCCCCCAGCATCCCCCAGCAAGCGCTCGTTGGCTATGACGGGGCCACACTGACCATCCCTGAGCAGTCACAGGCCTGGGTCGTGAATCCATACCCAGCGGGGACTCTGGGGTGGGAAGGAGCCCTCCCCGGAGGGAAATTGGGTTACGGTGCCCAGAAGACAGGGAGATGGGTGCTGGGCAGCTGGAACAGATGCCGGCTCTGGTCCCTGGCCAAGGGTCTAAGATTCACAGTGGCGGGTGGTGGCTCAGAGGCTGGTACCCTGGGATCTCCCTCTGCACACTCCCCCGTGGGTTTCTAGCTTCAGCTGGTAATTGTCACCCCGTGGTCACCGTGCTGCCTCTGACGGGCTCCCGATGCCCCCTGGTGCTTCTCCAGGGCAGATGGTTGGCCGGTAGGTGTTCATGCAGGAAGGGAATTAGTCTTCTGAAGTCTGGGCTCACTGGTCTGGAGATGGCCACAAGTCTGAGGCCTCATCTGCCAAGGGCGGCGGCTCTGGACAGCGTGGGGACTATGGGAAAAAGGGTCAGTGGTTTCAGCAGGTGCCTTTGAACCCCGAGTCTGGCCAGGGATTCGTCCAGCAGAAAGAGCATCCTGAAATGTGGCAGCAGCCCAATCCTTCCACTTTTCTGAATGTCAAACTCATAATTTGGGCAAGCATTGATCCAGCTAAAAAATCACGTTTTCCTGCCTTTGCGACCGATGCGGTGACCACGTGACACGGTGGAGTCCAGCGACATGTCATAGTGTTTCCGGGGAAACCCCTTAACAGCTAAATGGCCCGTCTGCAGTCTCCCTGTCCTTCCCGCCCGGATACAGATGTGATGGGACCCCAAGCGCCCCCCTCTGTCCACATCCGGTCCCGCCCGACCCCCCTTTCCTGCCGGTCTGACCGAGGCGGCATGGCATCGCCGACGGCTTCCGCTTCCGTTGATCGCCAGAGGCGTGTGGTGCCTGTTTCTGTTTCTTTATTCATAGTTTGATTCTTTGCCTTTGCCCCACCCCCTTTTTCTCCCACGTTTCTTATTGATTTGTAGATGCTCTTTATATATTCCAGACACACATCCTTTGTCAATAATAAGTACGGCACGTGTCTTTTCCTTGTCTGTGGCTGGTCTTTTCATTGTCTCCCGGGGCATCGTTTGTTATACTGAAGGTTTTTACTTCCGCTGTAGTTAAATTTACCGATCTTGTCTTGATGAATTGTACTTTTTAGATCTTATATCAGAGACATAAGGGCATTCTCCTAGGTTTTATTTTAAATTGTATAGATTATCTTTCCATAGTTCCCACTCTTATTTAACTGGAATTTATTTCTTTTTGTAGTCGTGGCAAAAGAATCAAATTTTGTCTTGCTTTCCTTCGTAAAGCTGGTTCTCCCAGATCCACATATTGAACGCTTTTTCTTTGTTTTCCTGTTTACAGATTTATCCTTATATAGTCTCTCCATAAAATTTATACCTCTGTCTCATCGGTCTATTTTTTTCCTGCACCAATCGTACACAGTTTTAATGAAAATAGCTTTATCGCAAATCCTCACCTCAAAAATAACTTTTTTATGCTCTCTCCTTCCTTCCTTCCCTTCCTCGTCTTCTTCCTTCAAGATCGTCTTTCTGTTCTTAGAAACTCACTCTTCTACCTATGTTTTAGGATCGCTTTGTCAAGGTTCGTGAAAGAGCCTATCGGAATTTTGATTTGCCTTGCGTTCATAAGTGATTTGAATTGTCATCTTGACACTGCCGAGTGTGCCTACCCACGAATGTGGCGTTTCTCTTTATTTAGACATTTCTCTCTATTTATTTAGCGCCTCCTTTCCAGCTTTCAGTGAAGATTCATAATCGTCTCCACAAAGGTCCTGGGTGTCTTTTCTTAGACTTATTCCTAGATGCCGTTCATTAGTTGGTGCTGTTCTAAATGTTATCTGTTTGTTGTTGATCAACAGAAATGTAATTAAACCTCTCTGATTTTCTTAGAAGAAATAACTTGTCAGATTATTTCTTGTCAGATAGTTCAAGGGTGACAGAGAAACAGAAATCCAGAAGATATCCAACTAGACAATAACAAAACTGGAAAGACAAGGAAGAAGGGACACGGGAAAATAAAACAGAAGACGATCTTCAATCCACCTGTATAAAAATCGCATGTATGTAAATAAGTTACATAAGCCATTTAAGAAAAAAGCAAGACCCAACCTACTGTCAGCAAGAGATCGGGTTTAAATCTAAAGACAGACAGACAGAAAGTAAGTAGAGAGGAAGTGCTATGTCATGCAAATGATAAGCATAGCCAGGCCGAAGGGGTTCTATTCACATCACATGAAATAGACTTCAGGATAAGGTATAATAACTGAGAATACAACGAAACATTTCATCATCATCCTCATCCTCATCGTCAGTTTATATACTAAATTATTCGATAAATGTAAAGGGGCATTCACGGGAAGATATAAGTCTTGGGGGTTCTCATGGCACGGGGCCTGGCTTTCTCTAGAGTGAATGATCCAAGACAGAATAAGGCAGAAGCCACAGAGTCTTTTATGACTTCGCTTCAGAAGTCACAACGCATCGTTCTGCTGTTCGATTGGTCACGCAGGTCAGCCCTACTCAGGGTGGCGGGGGCGGGCGGCTGCCAAGGGCATAGATCCCAAGAATTTGAGATCATCCCTCCATCTCGGAGAGGGGCTGCCACACGCCTAGCCCTGTCCTTGTCCCCTGGGTGTCCAGTTATACGAACAACAGACCACTCGATGTCACTCCGTCTTTTTCCATCTTTTTTTTTTCTTTGTACTTAATTTTGGATATTTTCTCTTGCTATGTCTTCGAGGTCCGCACTCTTTTCTTCTAGAGGGTCTACTCGCTCGTTCATTCCACCCAGTGACTAGTTTATTTCATGTGTGGTTTCCTTTATCCCTAGAAGTTTAATTAGGTCACGTCGGTTGACAGTGTTGTTTAAAGCATCCGTATTCCTCTTGATTTTCTGTCTACTTTTTCCGTCAATAAAAGAGAGGAGTGTGAAAATCTTCAGCTATCGTTGTCGATGTGTCCATCTTTGTTTTCGATCCTGTCGGTTTTCGCTTGGCATGTTTTGACCTTCTGACTCAGTGCACTTGGGATGGTTCCATCTTGGTTAACCAACTTTTCAGCACTATGAAACGTCTCTCCTTAAATATTTTCCCACTTTAAACCTGTTTGTGTATTTATAGCGAAGGTGGAATTCTCGTGTACAGCATGGAGTTGTATCCTGACCAATTCACCAGTCTGATACAATCCAGGCGGAATTTTGGGTGTGACTATGACTTTCCCCTGAGTCGAAATTGCCACAACGTGTCCCATCTCACATTTGTATCAGGGCACCAGAGTGAGTCTCGCTCTCATTCGTCATCTCAAATGGGTCCTCTGTGGTCAGCAGAGAGAGTGATGTTTGTTTCACAGACGAGGTCGCTGAGATTGCCGGAGGGGGGTGGTCTTGTCCACACAGCGGTGCTGGGGTAGGGGAGCCTCCAGCTTCCCATGAGAAGCTCCCCCTTCTTTACACAAATACATGAATCGATGGGGCCATTTTGCATTCAAGCCGAATCGATCAGGAATTATTCAACCAACCATATCAGAGGGTACGTTTTCTCTTTTGACTTTGAAGTGAATTTTCCAGAAACTATAGGAGGTAGGTGTGCCCTGCAGTTGGTTGGCAGCTTGTGCCTATTGTTAATGTTAAAACGGGAAAAAAAAGTCTTGTAAGCCAATTCTCGCATCTTCGGTGCTAGAAGACTGAGCGTAATCGAAAGAGGTCTGGGAATATATAGATCTATTTAAAGAAAACCCTCACAGCCTTCTGCCGGGCGTGTGGCCGAAATGGAGCAAAAACGGGAAACTGAGCTTGCCTGAGCTGGAGGATCGAATATCATAGGTGACGTGCCCTGCCTGAGTGTGGGGCTCACGCGGCCCCATCTGGACTCCTGCCCCCATGTCACAGTCTGGAGCTGGGTGGATGGGAAAGGTCCCCTCCAACAGGTCACCCATCTGCTCCCGCCGCCCACCCGCCCACCCTGCCTCACCCCCACCCCCCTCGGCCGGCTCCAGATTAGCCCTGAAGCCCCCAGGTCCGCGAATGACACACTTCATCTGTCAAGACGAAGCAGGAGGCCACAGATGCCTCCGCTGGGTTCTCCCAACTTTGGAGGGCATTTTAATCCGCTGGTCCTCCCAACTGGCATAGAGAATTCCCGTGGGGACAAAAAGGAGAACCTGGCCTGGGCCCGGCACCTGCCATCACCTGGTGGAGACACGCATCAGTGTGCGGACACCCGGGGCTCAGACGTGAGAAACGGGCTTCTGATTATTAAGTGACAGTGGGGACGACGGAGGCTCAGGGTCAGAGAAAGGATGCCGAAACCAGTCCCGACGAGACACCACCACGTGCTCCGGGAGGAGGCAGGTTTGCCCTGGAATGAGGTGGCCGCGTGTGGCTGTTGTTCAAGAAGGAACAGTAATCCCGGAAGTACCGGCCCTCTCTCGTTTGTGGGACAGTGTGCGCCCCACACGGTCACACACGCATATGCGCGCGCGCGCACACAGACACACACACACGGTCTCGTTTGCTAGTCCCCAGCGTCCTGCCAGATCTCACAATCCCCATTCTACAGTAAGGGAAACTGAAGCCGGGGCCACTTCAGACACAGTGGCAAAGGAAGGCCTGTCAGAGGAGGGGTCAGCATCTCACAGGCCGGTGGGAGTGAGGCTGGGGGCATTTCCTGTGGGTGGGAACAGCAGATGTGGCTTTGCCATTGAGCTACCCGAGACCCGTCTGGGACACAGCGAGTGGCCCAGTATGAGCCGACCAAAGGGTCTGGGAAGATGTTACTGGATACGGAGGAGGTCGCCCTGGGCCCCGGAAACCCAGACATAGCCGGGCCTCGAGGCCGGCACCGGCGGGTCCTGCGCGGTCATCGTGGCCGTGTTCCTGCTAAAAGCACGTCGGCCACAGCTTGGCAGGGCCGAGCGGACTCAGGGGACTGGTTGTCCCATGTGCTCAGTTTACAGAGGAGAAACTGAGCCTCAGGGGGAGTGGGGAACCCCCTGGAATCACGGGGCGAGTCAGTGGCCAAGCACAGGCGAGGCGGCCAGGACGCCCCTCTAGGCTTTTGCTCTGTCTCTGCTTCTCCCACTCCCAAGGGCACCGTCCTTCCCTTGGGAGTCACTGCACCTGAGCTTGGCCCAGGCGTCTGGCTTTCCCCCACGGTGGCAGAGTCTGCGGGTCAGTGTGCGTGTGGTGGGAGGGGCATGGGCGGCTGGGGTAGGGAGGAGCTTAGGGATGGGTGGCTTCTCTACTCCCATGAAGCTGAGACTTTTATGGGTTCCCAACCTTGTGCTCAGCAAAGGCTGCTGGGGTTGGGGGCCATTCCCTTACGGACTCCCCAGGAGAGACACTTACATGGCAACAGGCCTCCACGTCTCTCACCATAGAACTGAGCACCTCCTCGTGGGGGTGGCTGGAATTGCAGGCTTTGAAAACCCAAATTAGGCCAATGAATGACAGTTCTCCAAGGCCACATCCTTCGTTCTGCTGTCCCCTCTCTACCTCCCTCCAAGACAAGGAACAGGCAGCTCCCTTGGGTGTAGGCATTGGCCTGCCTCCCTGACCTGTTCCCTGGGCATTTGTGGGAGGTACCACTGGTCGTCAGGGAAGATGAAGTTTAAGCACCAGTTTAGGACCTTACGTGCCCAGGTCCATCCCAAGGTCAGCAGGGTCTTCTCCGCCCCAGCCTGCAAGTCTTCCCCACCCTTGGGTCTTGTTTCGGGACTGGGGGCTGGCCCCTAGGACAACCTGCCCCAGGCGGCCCTCATGTAGCTTCCTGCTCAGGGTGACAGTGTCCGGGCTTCAAGGCCACCTCTTCCCTCCAGGACCGGAGGTGACGAGGACCTGGTTGAGCTGGCCTGGCTGCTCCCCTGTTGTCATCAGGAGCATGAGTTATGCTGAAAGGCAGGAGGCCCCCAAACAGATACCCCTCCCCACAAGAAGCTGCAAAGGACATTTCAGGTACAGCCTTAAAAATAAACAAAGCTCACAGTTTGCTCAGCTTTTAAAGTGTGTCATTCCTTATGGTTTCTTTTGCATTCTAAATGACTACTTTGGGACCTAGTTTGATGTTCTTTTCCTAAAGCAGGCCCTCCAGTCTGCCTAAGCTTCAGGCCCCCAAAGCCCCCGGTCCGCCCTGGCCCCCAGCCCTGCCGTTTGGTCCCCTCTCCTTTCGCTCGGGGCCTGGGTAGAGGCTCAGGTTTTGTATTATTGCGCTTCCCATAGGAGATCCGCTTAGAAGAGTATTTCTCATCCTTCTAACAGGGCCGAAAGCTGTCGCAGGTATTCGATTCCCCCGTCTCAGGGTTTGTGGGCATCTTGGGTCCCCACGAGGCCTCTGGTGAAAGAGGAAGCGCGGGAAGCTGAGAGGATTGGGGGCAGGGCTCTGCGGGATCTCGGTCAGACCAGATGGCAGGAGCAGGTGAGCAGGTGAGCAGGTGAGCAGGTGAGCGGGGCTCAAGGATACCTCCCTCTCGCTTTTCTCCAGGGACCTCCAGCCCCCACCCTTGTCCAGACCAGGACAGGATGCTGGAGGAAGCCAGCTTCGTGTGGCGTTGCTGGCCCCAGCAAGGGCTGACCAGCCGCTACTGCACGTGAGGGCAGGCAGACAGCTGTAAGGGCGAATGCCCTGCTCTCTGGGGCATGTGAGTGTGCCAGCTCTTCGCCGTGTCCTTATACGGCCTCCCGTCCGTGTGTGTGCACAGAGGGAGTGTGCTCTGGCATCTCTTCTCTGTATAAGACACTGGCCCTGTGGGACTGGGGCCCCGCCTTATGACCTCAGGTAACCTTAACTAGTCTGTCAAAGCCCCGTCTCCAAACACAGTCGCACTGGGGCTTGAGGCTTCGACATATGAATTCGGAAGAGACACCAACCTCTCCATAATATCACTGATTTGTTCTCTGCCCTATCCATTTGCCTTTTCTTGAATGTCGTATAAATGGAATTACACAGCATATAAGGGGAAAAGTCCAATTTTTCCCCTTAGCATACTGTGTATCAGCATTTCACTGTGTGTGACATATTTCGTCCCTTTTCTTTGCTGAGTAGTATTCTGTCACACAGATGTGCCACCACCGTTTACCCATCGATCGGTTGACAGACACTTGGGTTGTTTTGAATTTTTGCCAATTTTAAATAAAGCCGCCCCAAACACTCCCCTACAGGTTTATGTGCGAACATAAGTGGTCATTTCTCGTGAGTAAATACCTGAGAATGGGGTTCCAGGTCCTTTGGTGAGGGAATCGTTTTTTAAGAAGCCGCCAAACTGTTTTCCACGGTGGCCCTACCGTCAGCAATGTGCCGTCCAGTTCCTCTGCATCCTCAAAGCCCTTAATAACGTCAGGTTTTTGTTTTTTTTTCCCCAAGAAAAAGTAAATATTATTGTGTTGTTCTTCCAAGAGATTAATCGGTATCTCAGTGTGGTTTCGATATGCTTTCCTCAGTGACCGATGGTGTTGAATATATTTTCATGTGCTTATTTTCCAACCATTTGTCTTCTCTGGTGAAATGTTTGTTCAAATACTTGACTCGTTTCTTTTACTGTGCAGTTTGTTTTCTTGTTACTGGGTTTTGAGAGTTCTTCAAATATTTTCGATACAAGTTCTTTATCGGATACTTGATTCGCACATATTTTCTCTCAGTCTGTGGCTTGTCTTATTCGTTCTATGAAGAGTATCTTTCAATGACCAGATGTTTTTAGTGTTGATGAAGTCTAATTTATCAGTTTATTCTTGTACAGGTTTTTTAAAATATATATTTTTTTTATTGATTGTGGTTTTGGTGTCATAGCACAGAAATCTTTGTCTAACCCAGGGTTACAATGATTTAGCTCCTCTGTTTTCTGGTAGAATTTTTACAGCTTTCGATTTTACATTTAGTTCAGCGATTCTTTCTGAGCTTATGTGTGTTTATAATTTTCATCGAGTTTGGAAAAACGGCAGCCATTATTTCTTCAAGTATTTTTTATTGTCCTTCCCTTCCTTCTGTCTAGGACCCCATTCACACGAATGTTAGACCTTTCAATGCTGTCCCACAGGTCGCAGAGTTGGAATGGTTTTAACGTGCCTAGGTCTTTGAGTTCCCTGATCTTTCGTCCTGCAGCGTTCAATCTGCTATGACGTCGAGGTGGCGAATTTTTTATTTCGGGAGTGGAACTTGTCATTTCTAGACGTTCTATTTGATCTCCTTCTCCTCTATGTCTTTCTCGTTACGTTCATGGTTTCCTTTCAATTCTTAAACATACTTATTAGAGCTGTTTAAAAGTCGTCGTCTGCGAGTTTCATCATCTCCGTCACATCTGAGTCTGTTTCTTTTGACTGATCTTTCTCCCGGTCTTGGGCCGCCTTCGTTGCCTGTTGGCATGTCTAGTAATTTTTGGTTGTGTGCTGAGCATTATGGATGCCATGGTGTTCTGAGTGTGGATGATGTTCTTTTACAGTGGGTTCACATTTGTTTTGGCAGACGGTGAAGTTCCTTGTGAATCAATTTATTGTTTTCGAAGCTTGTTTTTAAGCTCTGTTAGTGCGGTTCTAGCATAGCCTGTACTGTAGAACCAGCTCATCACCACGGCTAAGTCATGATCCTCTGGGTCTTCACCGAGCGAGTGTCCCAGGCATTCAGCAAGGTCTCTGGGCTCTAGCGGGTAGGAGCTTCATGCATCTCAGCCCTGAGTGAGCTCTGATTGTCACCTGGCTCACAGCCCTCCAGCCTTGTGCTTCACCCAGCCTTGTGCCATCTCCACATTTATGTGCAGCTTAATCTTTAAGCAAAGACTCAAGGAGACCCTGTGACTACTTCTGGGTTTCTTTCCCTGGCCAGTTCCTTCCTTGTTGGTACTCCGCCTCACCAAATTCGAGCTGTTCTAGCATCACGAGCTCCATCCATGTTTCCTCAACCCAGCGAGATCTCGGGACACCCGTTCCCCACACTGTGGTCTGGAAATTGCCCCCAGGCAGAAAGCCAAGGTGACTTTAAGGCTCGACTTTGTTTTCTCCTTCTCTAGAGATCACCATCCTGAGCTGCCTGTGGTCCGTACTGGAAAAGAGTTGTTTCATATATTTCGTCCAATTTTCTAGTTTTTTTTTTTTAATAAAAGAGGGTAAGTCTCATAGCAGTCATTCCTCCACAGGTGGCAGTGGAAATTCCACTTTTAAGTTTCTGTGCCTGAAAAATGGGATGACAGTACCTTCCACTTGGGGCGTTTTCCCTCCGGACCCCAGCCCGGCACCCACCAGTCCGCTTTCTGTCCTTATGATCTCGACCACTCTAAGGACCTACCTCATCTGTTTTTGTCACTTAGTAGGATGGGAATCTTTTTATAGAGATACCAGGTGATCGACTACGGAGCTGGGTCGAGCCTCTGGGATCTCCAGCGGGCCGGGTCCTCAGCAAGGTGAGGGAGAAGCACCCTCCCTGAGCATATAACCCCCCTCTGTCTTTTACTTCCTCATTTCCTGGTCTCAGCCCACCAGCTGCACCTCCCATCCCAGGTCCCTACCTGTCCCTATGCACTACATGGCATGTGTCCCGTGGGCTGGGTCATCTGTGCTCTGCTTCCTGCTGGCACGGAGGCTGTGCGTGCCTCCGTGTGCCCGTCCGCACGGCGGGTGTCAGATCCCCACGCCGACTCCTGCAGGCCGGTGGGGTTCAGGGTGTGTGGCCTCTGCATATCATAGGCGTCACCCCATTCTCACTGTATTTTCTCTGGCTCCCGCGTGGGCCCCCTCACGGGTGGTTTGCACCTTCGTGGGGCAGCAGGGAGCCCAGGGTCCGGGCCTGCCCGTGGGGAGTGTGAGCATCAAAGGGGCCGGCGCAGCTGAAGCAGCCTCGCCCGGAATCTTGAATGCGGTCTCTTGACAGACCGATTGTGTAACCGCATTCCTCCCGAGGAAACACATCTGCCCCTCGGAGAAGGTGCGAGAGCGTCCCAGACTCTGAGGGCGCCCTGCTGGGTGAATTAATTCTTCGTTATTCCATTCCTGGGCTCTCGCGTTGGCCAAGTGCCCGGCACACAGACGCCCGCCCGCCCGGGGTCGCTCAGACACGGGGGCCGCCGACTTGCAGGTAGTGTCCACCATCCCGCAGCGTCAGAGGACGCTCCAAAAATGCAAATTCCCACCCACCCCTTGTCCCTTAACCCGAGCTAAGGGTCTGTTGTTGACAGATGGGCCCGCTCTCTGGTACCTAAATGTTTTGCTGTCGAGGACACACAGGTCCGCGGCCGTCTGCTCAGATGGCTTCGTGCAGGCTGGGCTTTGGCGAGCGGCTTGCTGTTTCCTTCCTCAGTGGGCCATTGTTTACCCTCCGTCACCTCTGCAAACACACTCCAGGACCGGAAATGCCACCTGCGGTGAAGATTTCCGAGTGGGGCCGTTGAAAACAGCGCACTGGCCAGTTCCTGCGGTGTGGAGCGTGCGGCGCCCGCCTTGACCTCCCAGAAGTGGGGGCGGGGGCCACGGCTGGTGCGCGGCCACCACGGCAGGGACGGACTCATCGCGACGCCTCCCTCGAATGACCCGCCGTGCTTTCTCTTCTTCTCTCTTCTGCCTCTGCCTCCCCGCTTCATTCAGGATGGAGGCAGGAGATCGGGGTTGGAAATCCCTCACCGCCACCGATGAGCCCGGCTCAGCGTCCTCATCTGTAGAGCCGGGTGCTGATCCTGCTTCTCCAAGCCGGCCTGTGGGGAATGGGAAACAAGAGGGTGCAAGGGTGCGTTCAGGACACGTCTGGCCCCGGGGGAGGCTTGGGAATGACCCCTGTGTCCCCCAGTTGCTAACTAGGTGGTGTCCTGGGCAGGTCCTTGCCCCAGCGAAGGGCAGGAGTGGGAAAGGTGTGTGCAGAGAATCCCTTCCAGGCATCACCAACGGCCCCGGGCCTGGCGGTGACAGCTGAGCAGTGAGGGTTTGCAGTCGGGGCTTCCCGGTACCAGCTGCGTGCCTCGGTTTCCCCGAGGTGAAGTGGAGGCGATGCTGGCGGCCATGCTCGTGGGGCGGCTGTGTGGGTCTGGACGATGCTCGTGCAGCGCCTGTCACGCGGGACCGTGCTCATCGTGAACGCGTGACGGTGTCTGTGCCGCCGCAGTGGCGACGCCCCCGAGCCGAGGCCCGGATGCGGAGTGCAGGAGGCCGATGGGGTTTGGCCCCTGGCGGGCCCGATGTCAGAAGCAGCGAGGGAGCTGGCCCACGCTGGACCTCTCTCGCAGTAGGTGGCCAGGAGGGCCAGGGCAGAGGACCCCGCATGTCTTGTCTACAGACGCCCGGCCCGTGGAGGCCTGGCCCCCGCCCTCCTGCAGCCTTCCTGCCTTCCAGGGGAACCAGAGCCGCCGGCCAGAGGCTCGGGCATTTCATCCACCTCGGAGGGAGCGGGTCACAGGTGAGGTCATGGCTCCTGAGCACAGGTGCGGTTGGTGCGTCCTGACGGCCTGAGGGTGGACCCCTAGCGGCCCCAGGGCACCCGCGTGACAACACGTCCTGTGAGCGCTCCCACGGCCTGGCCCCTCTGTGCGCCTCCAGCCCCAGTGGCTTGGACATCCCTGAGAGCAGCGTGGCCCATTCGCTGACACGGTGCAGGGACAGAGGGCGCATTGTCGAGGGTGCCAGCCCGGCCTTTGTGCCCTGCCGGCTGCCCGACCACAGGAATTCCTCGGGCTCACCCTCGCTCACTCCAGGAGGCTCCCGCCAGCTCCGGAGCGGCCTCCCTCCCTCTCGTCCTCCCTTCAACGCTGCCTTCGGGCCGGAGGCTGAAGCCTCGCCAGACGAGCCTCGCCACCCTTTTCCAGAACCTAATTGCCGCTCGGTGTCTGTGATGGGCACCGACCCAGGGGCCCGGCCTGCCAAGCACCTCCCCGTGTGAATACCTGCACAGGGCATCTCCTGTGGGAACTGGGAGCCGCACAGGACCTGGCGTTTGTCCCCGGCCCGGCCCGTGACATTAGGCAGATCAAAGCCCCATTGTAAAAAGTCATGTTCGCTCTGTTCAGCCGCCTGGAGCCCAAGCCTGGAGACAGCCCTTCCCTCCTATCAGACTCATTCAGCGGGGCACTGACCCCCGAGACATGGCTCCCATCGGACCCCCAGCGTCCCTTCTAGAAGATGCCCCACCAATGGTGAAACTGTCTTCCCTGGGTCTGAGGCACATCCTGAGAAGGCACGAGAGTGTGTGGGGCGGCCCGCTCCTCCCTGGGTCTCAGGGGACCGAGCTCCCACTAGGTTCTACGGGTAGCAGCTACGAGGGGCAGATAACGTCACCGACGCTGAAGTCACTCACCGAGGCTGCCGGGGGAGGGAAGGGCGGTTGGAAGGGGCCCGGAGGGCAGGCAGAGAGGGAGGTGAGTATAATAATCCACAGATGCTCCCAGGGACACTTCCCTCACTCCCGAGGCCCCCCACTGGGTGTCCCATGGGGGGGCAATCAGATTATTTAACCACCTGAGCGGCAGTTTGTGAGCTAGAGAGGTTCTCGCGGTGCGTGGACCCGCCGGTGCGGGCTGCCTGAAGCACGCGCCGCCATGGGAAGGAGCAGGGTCAGGGTGGATTAGTCATGTCCGTCTGGGAGCCAAGCGTGTCGCGTGTCTGCCGCCTCTGCTGTGCTGGTCAGGACAAGCTAGGTTTTGCTGCAGTAACAAAGAAACCGCCAGACCTCAAAGGCTTCATTCTGCAAGGATTCGTCTCTGCCCCACGCAGCGTCCGCACGGAGGGGGCAGCCCCCCGGCGTCCGTCCTGCACAGCCATGCCCCGTGAGACCCGAGCATGTCTTTGGAGGATGAGGGAAGTGGTTCCTAGGCAGGGAGGTGGCCCGAACCAAGCCAACAGAGGGAGCCGGCGGTGGCCGCAGCTGGGGGTCAGCCTAACCCCCGTGCTGGCCGTCTTTGGGCGGAGCATGGCACCACACTGTCTGGACTCCGTGTTTCCAACCATTTCTCGCCTGTTGTTCTGTGGGTTCTGTCACCCCCAGAGGCCCCGTCTTTCCCTGGGAAGCCTAGTAGGGGGACCACGGGCCTTGGCTGACTCTGCCGAGGGGTGTCCCCTCGGAAGCTCTGTGTCCTCTCTTCCAGGCGGTGCTGGATGGCCGGGTGACGGGGAACCACAGGAGCCCCGGCTCCTGCAAACGTGAGCCCGCCCCCTGGCCGAGCTGCTCCCTCGTTCTCCGAAGGGCAGGGCAGGGCCCTGGAGTCTTCCTCGTGGACAAGGATCTTTGGGGGCGCGAGTGGCTCATGCGTTTGTGCACTTGGGAAGCCCGGCGGTTCCGGCTTCAGGAACGACTGGATCCAGAGGCTCGAACGCTGTCACGAGAACCCAACCTCAAGCTCCCCGCTGCTCATTCCCGCCCTCCTCTGAGAGGGCTCCGACCCCCGGGTCAGCGCCGACGGAGCAGACTGCGGTCACGTGCCCACTTCTGAGTCGCCTGCTGGAGCACCCCCCGGCTGCATCCTTTGCCCCTTGCGAGCCTCCCCAGCTGAGAGGCTGGCCCTGGGGGGTGAAGGGAGCCGACGCACCCGTGTGCACGCTCCCCTCCTGGTCACTGACAGCTGGGGCCTTTCCAGGGCCTCCCACGCCGGGGTGCAGGGCAGCTCTGCACACGCCCAGGGGACGGAGGGGCAGGGAAGGCTTCCTGGGGGAGGTGCGTTTGAGAGATGAGGGCGTGGCAGGCAGAGGGAATGGCACCCGCAAAGGCCCGGGAAGAAGCAGTGCACCTCACTGGGGGACACCCGGTTGCTTGGTGTGACTGGAGACCCGGGTAGCGCCTGCTGAGGCTGGGGAGGCTGTCTGGGGCCTGCTGACCGCTCCCCTGCAAGGCAGGGCCGAGCCGGATGAGGCGCCCCGAATAGCAAGCAAACTTTAGAAGCCAAGGGAGAAGAAGGGGCTGGGGGCCGGTCTTGACCTCAGCCCGTGAGAACCAGCCGAGGATGCGCCGTGGGCGTTTCTCCTGTGTGGCGTGGATGCTCAGAGCAGGTGGCGAGGCAGAACTGGGGGGCTGGCCAGAACTGGGGGGCTGGCCAGAACTGAGGGGCTGGCCAGGTGTGATATCGTAATTTGGTCTTTGTCCCCTTTCCTGGCATGGGGTTCCTAAAACCCTCGGAATTTCCTGCGAAAGCATAAAGATGTCCTCTGTTATTCTAATGAGGCGACTTTTAGAAGCCACCTGCAGGTGGGTTCTGGTTGCCCGTGGAGCCAGCCACGTGCTCAGAGAGCTGAACTTCCATTCCCACGTCCAGAGAGGGGACATGGGCTGGAGCGGCCAATGGCCAATGACTTCATCAGTCATGACTGCGTGATGAAGCTTCTATAAACGGGAGCTTCTGGGGGGAGGTGTCCCCCACACCTCATCTGTGCGTCTCTCCCACCTGGGTCCCAGCTCACAAGTCTCCCGCTGGGTGAAGCTCCCCCGAAGCCACCAGGGCCCCTGCTCTGTGTCTCCACACCATGGAACGTGCCCCTCCTCCATGACTGGCTCTGGAGTTTGTGTGATGCAGGGACGTGTCTGTGTGGTGCTCGCCGGTCCTCACAGATGCCCCGGGACACTCCAGTGTGGTGGTGGCTCTCTCGGCTACTTCTGGGACATCCTGGGGCCCAGGGCCCTCATGAGACTATGTGTGGCCGTGGTCCAAGGGGCCCCTGGAATCTGTGACCGAGAGCTCCCTCCTTTCCCTCCTGGATAGAACAAAAATGCTTCAACCCCAGCACTGTGACATTGTTAAGACACTAGAAAGACCCAGAAAGATCTAGAAGAATCTAGAAAGACCCAGAAGAATCTGAAGAGAACTGGCCCTGAGCACCCTGTGTCTGGCATGCAGGCGGTGCCTAGGAAGTCCTCACTGACAGGCTGAATCACCTGGTTTAGCCTGAAACTTCAGGGAGGAGCCTGAGAGGGGGAGGGTGTGGGCAGGAGGAAGGGGGAGCGGCTGAGAATGGGAACGGGAGCATATCCGTCCCTCGCCGCCCTGTGGCTCCGAGGCCCGGCCCGAGGTTGACCAAGGGGACAGCAGACAGAAGTCTTCAGCGCCAGCGCGCCCTGGCTCCGTGGAAGAAGGCCGGGGGGTCCACCCACATGGTGCGGCTCTGCCAGGGACCTGCTGAGCTGCCCTGGCTCTCTCTGCAGGTCCGGGCAAAGTGGGACCTTCCTGAGGGTCACCGTGGTGGCCAGTTCAGGGCGGCGTGACTGTCGGCCCACAGGGCACATACTCACCACGCTCTCGCTAGCTCAGTTCTTCATCGTGCGATTCGCCTCGCGGGCCACCGACATCCTCCCCGCTGCTCACGCGGCTTCGCGTTTCCACCGGTCCTGTCCTGTTTTTCTGGCTGCACGGCTCCCTGTCGTGCAGCCGGGAGGTGCCCCAGCCCTCCCCTCGCGGGAGCGCTGCGTGCAGGTGGGGCACGGGGCGAGGGGGCCCGCGCAGGGACTGTCCGCACCGCCGAGCGCCCGCTGCCCGCACAGCCCGGCGCCGAGCGCCTCGGGGCCCCCAGAGTTGGCAGCCCGGACGCACAGGCCGGTGGGAGATGGCGTGAGGGTCTTCACGCCGTGCGGGGCTCAGCCGAAGAGCCCACGAAAGAGTGAGGATCCCACAGGAGGTTGGCTTGGGGCCAACCGCTCTCATTCTCGACAAGTATTTGTTGAGCACCTCCTGTGTGCCAGGGCACCGCCCCGCCCGAAAACGCGCTGGTGACAACCTCATGCAGGGGACAGCTCTCTCTCTCTCTCTCTCACACACACACACACACACACGTATAATGTCACCTGGGGCCAGGACAGGGACACCCAGGGAACTAGGAGAGGGGGTGAGTCTTAGGCGGTTGGGGAAGGACGCTCTGAAGAAATGACAGCCTGGGTCCTGGGGGGTCAGCTAGTCCCTCAGTGACAGAAATGAGGGTGGCAGAGCCTGGGGACAGGGACAGAGGACAAGGGCAGGGGACAGGGACAGGAGGCCAGTTCCCGGCCGGGACAGTACAGGACTGTATCCTGGAGGCTTGCTAAGTACCCGGCGCAGGACCAGCTTTGCGGGGAGCGGTCGCACAGCTGTCCAGGGCCCCAGGCCTGGGGTTGGCCCTCGGTCCGATGCCCTGTGCTCGCTGTCCTGAGACTCTTCATCATTTTCGAACGAGGGCTCTGCATTTTCATTTTGCACCGGGCCCTGAGGGTCCTGCCCACCTTGCTGCTGTCCAAGACCCAAGCCCGGCCAGAGGCCAGAGGGCAGCCCAAGCTTGGCCCTTCCCCTGTCCTCTTGCATGGGAGGGGGTCTGGGCTGTGCCAGTGCCCGGGGCTTGCCCTCTCTGCTGGGCAAGCCTTTCTAGTGCCGGCCCCCCTCGCAGATAATCACGTTGGGAGCAGAATTGTTTACCCCCACGTGGGCCTCGGGGCCTGGTGTCTCTCGTGGATGGGGCTCCCCAGGGCGCCTGCGGGGGGCGGGAACAGAGTGTCTGCAGGGAGGGCATGAGCTTTTCAGGACAATGTCAGAGCCTGGGCCACATTCTGTGAAGGGTGGCTTCCCGGGGTCCGAGGCTCAGAGCGGTCAGGTGGCTCATTGTCACTGGCCAGTGGGGGCAGCGCCAGGGCCCCCGAGGCCAGTCGGGACAGCCCTGCCATAGGTAGGTCCAGAGGGCAGACATTCCCGTCCTGGCTCTCAGCCCGGGGACCAGAGCAGCCGCGGCGACTCCTGACCGCGGCTTCGTCACCGAGCCTCTCTCCGGGCGTTGGGCGAGGGGCTTTGTCACTGCTCCAGAGGCTTCGCGAGAGCCCCAGCAACTCTGGGACTTGCTCTCTTTGGACAGGAGCACAGACGTGGCCCCTGTGCCTGGCAGAGGGGTGCTCTCAACGAAACTTGGGTGCATAAGCGAAGGAGGGGAAGGATGAATGATGTGTGCTCCAGGACTCAAGGTGGCCCGGCTGGGGCTCTGTCACGAGGCAAGGCCACAGCTGGGAGGCAGGGAGATGGGCCGGAAGGAGTTGGCCGGTGCTCAGGAGGGAGTGATAAGTAAGCAGTGCCTGAAGGATTAGGAAAACTCCAGCGGAAAGAGGCGTGGAGGGCCCTTCGCGAATCAGACGGGAAGCCAGATAGGGCGCTGAATGAATAGAGGAGGCTTCGGGATCAAAGGCTCTGCTGGGGACAGGTGGAAGGCTACTCAGGGTCAGGCTGGAAGGAGGAGGGCCCCGGGCAGCCAGCCGTCCTGCCAGCCCTGCGGCCGGGGAACCAGGCCAGACAATGCCTGCCTGCGTGCCCGCCGAGCCCTCGCAGGCTGCTCGGGGCCCCTCAAGGCTGGTCCTGCATTTGCCCACCTATGTGGCAGCCAGTCCTCTCAGATCCCAGGGGCCCCACCAGCTGGAGAGAGGGCATGGCTGGCACGGCTGGCAAGGAGTGGTGGACAGGCCGGTGGCCGGCCTGCCGGGGGAGCACTCCAGGGCTGGAGTCGTGTCTTCCTGCAGGTTGACAAGGTCCAGGGCCCGTGCGCTGCCTCTCAGGGGACGAAGGGACTGACGGTGGCTCACTGGGGGGCGGGGTGTGCTGGGAACAGCGAGCCCCTGACACCTCCCGGCCCCTCTTCTCCCCCAGGCCTGTCCCTGGCCTCACAGTGAGGGTATCTGAGGGCAAGGGGCTGAGGCCCCACAGTGGCCCTGAGATGGTGGCTGCATCATGGCAGGAAGTCAGCGAGGCGTCCACAGCACCAAGGCCATGGAGTGTGCAGAAGGAGCCTCAGGCTCTCTCTGAAAGGGCCCTGGTTGCTTCAGCTTCCCCAGGGGCTCTTGCTCCCACTGCTGCCCTTTCCTCCCTCTCCCCACCCTGGGGCACGCGTGACCCATCGCGGCTCCCATGTCCCCCCACTCCTTCCACAGGCCCCCTCCCTGCCGGGCCCAGGACCTCCCAGACTCGTGCCTTATACAAATCACCAAGTTCCTTACCCACGGTGGCTTCCCCCATGGGCCTAGGGAGGAGAAGGGACCGTAGTACCCGGGGAGGGACAGAGCTTGGCCCACCGCACATCCAAGGGGACACCTCCGGCCAGGTAAGATTAGGAGCCCGAAGAGACCAAGCATCTTCTCTGTATCCAGCCGCCTTTCCCTTGCAGTCTGTGGGGGCCTGGTGTTTGTGGCCAGAATCTCAGCCCGGCAAAGCTGGAAAGACCGTGGAAGCTGGTCCCGGCTGGCGGGTCGAGAGCACCCTTGGGCCCCGGGGAGGAGCACCAGGACTGTGGTCAGGGGCGTAGTGAGGGTCTCCAGGCCTCCATCAACTGCAACGGGGCCACTCCACCTGTGTCCACCTGTGTTTTCGCTCCTGTCTGACTGCCGCCTGTGACAGAGTCCCCTAGGTGGGCAGTGCCCTCCCAGGACATGTGGCAGGTCAGTGCCAAGGCCGGGCTCTCCCTCCAGCTGTTTTAGTGGGGACGGAGAGGGGCTGCGCATCGACCTGCAGCCACCCAGCCTCGGTGGACAAAGAGCAAAGATGGCCGAGGGAAGGCTGTCTTGCTGAGAGCTGCGACTTCAGAGCCGGACTCGGCATAGTTGGAGGAGAGAGCAGCCCCCACGTCCTGGCCCCCACCCCCCTCCCCTCTGCACAGCAGAGGGGACACTGGCTCTCTGAGGTGACTCTGAAAATACCCAGGCAGCACCCAGACCTCAAAGCTGGGCCTTAGCTTGGGATGAGCATTGGGCGTTTGAGAAGAGTTTTCTGTGCAACTAGAGGTGGTCAGAAGGGACCCACCCCCTCGTCACCCACCTACTTCCAATCCGTCTCTGCACCCAGCAATCTGCTCTTCATTCCGGTCCTCCGTGCAGTCATCCACCTCCGTGCGCTGCACTGATCCATTCGTTGCTTGCTTATCCTATTCATCCATCTGTTGATCCATTCATTCAAACGTCCAACCATGCATGCATGCGTCCATCCATCCAGTCACCCATCACGCATTCACCCCTTCGATCACCCACCTAGTCATCATTCTACCTACCTATCTACCAGTCTATCTGCTCACAGGTGATCCATTTATCCATCACCCATCCATCCACCCATCCATCCATCTCCCCACCCCCACTTGTAGCCATGGTGCCCATTGATTCACTGTCTATCTATCTATCTATCTGTCCAGCTGTCCATCCACCTGTCCGTTCACTGATCCAGCCAAGTATCCGTGAACAAATAATGCCACATGAAAATTGGTCACAGAGTGGCCGAATGATGCCATTTCTGGAATTGTGTGACTCTGTCTACTTAGTCGATAAAAACATCGAGTCATGGGAGGCAGCGTATTTATTAGAAAAAACTCCTTAGGGTCAGACAGACCCGGGTTCGAGTCCTCACACCACCATCTCATGAGCTGTGTAGCCCTGGGTCAGTTTCTTTCTTGAGTCTCGGTTTCTTCCTGTGTAAAACAAGAATATGAGATAGTTCGGGGGAATTAAAAATAAAACATGTAGGGTTTCTGCCCGTAGTAGCTTCTTAATCAAAGTTTATGCCCTGGGGGAATGACCATTCAGACAGCGCTGTGCCCAGGGCCTGTTCCTTTGGTCCCTGAGCAGCTTGCCATCTTGTGCAGGTGGCCATCTTGGCCACGCAGCGCAGCTGACGGTGCCAAACAGTAGGCAGAGCTTGCGGGCCACTGGGAGCCTTTCGAGGCTTGCCACCCAGATGTGGCTCCGGTCTGGCCTCTGGCTGCCTGTAAGGGAAGCCGTGCCTCCTGCCCTCCCCCTACCCCTGCCACGCTGCAGGCCGAGCATGCAGCCCAAAGGACCGGCCCGTGCACCCAGATGTAAGGTGCAGTGTTGCGCTGTCCCCTCCGCCGACATGCTCTCATGGGTGCCTGCCCGCCGGGCACAGGATGGGTACACGCGGAGAGCGGAACAGAAAGCAGAGCCAAAGTCCTCTGAACTCATCTCCGTCCACCCCACTGGGCAGGCCTGTCCCTCCCCCGCGGTAGGTAAATACAGGATTCTATTTGCGTGGCGGCGTGGCTGGCCCGAGGTGGCAGGGTAGCAGCTTATGTAAGGGCAGCGTGGCTCTTGGCAGCCCCGGGGTGCTGCGGGAGAGAGGGGCCTCCTGCGCAATGCGGCCGCACCCAGGTGCTGGCCCCTGGGGGTCACCTGTTTGGACCTGGGAGCCCCAGATGTCAGGCATAAGACCTCGCCTGCCGGTGGGGCTCCCCACTCCCCTGCGGCCCCTCGGGGTGGACACACGTGTCTCTGGCTCCTCAGTACCCGGCAGCAGGACAAGCCATCGTCCCCCCTGTGTGGATGGGGTGGCCCTCAGAGACTGGACGTGCCTGTCACTCAGAGAAGGGTTGGTTTGACTCAACCGTGCGGGAGGGCTGAGGCCCCCGCTCCGGCTTGCCGGTCCTCGGGCTGGCCGAGGCTCTGCCCAGTGACCCTGGGGCTCTCCCAGCCTCCTCAGCATCTCCGAGGCTGGCAGCCGCCATGTCTGGCGGGGCAACCAGGCTACACTCGGCCCCATTGTCCTGCCACCTTCTTTCCATCACGAAACGCCCCTAACTTTCCACCTCTGCTCAAGGAACCCCTGAGTGCCTTGCCCCAGCCCACCCATTGTCCCCTCTGGGAAGCCCTCCCTGACCCCAAGTCCCAAGGTGAAGGCTCCAGGGTCTCCATGGACCGCAGGACCATGGGGAGAGTGACCTTGGCCTGGGTAGAGCAGCGCTGCGAGGCCCTCCCGTCCCCCCACACTGGTAGGGCCCGACTCCGAAGTTTCAGAGCCACGTCGCTGTGGGCGCCGATCCCCGAGCCACTCCATCATCGGGCACCGACCTTCTGCAGGCAGCCGCTGTGTCTCCTCTGCCTTCTGCCGTCTCTTGGTCCAAACCCAGCACCGGAAACCTCTGGGGGCCGAGAGGGTGGATGGATGGATGGATGGATGGATGGATGGATGGATGGATGGAAAGGTGGAAGGATCCACGGACACGTGGTTTAATGGGGAAGAGGGTGAGGAGGGCGGGAGGGACAGACAGAGCGGGGCGAGGTGGGGGCGGCACGGCGCCGTGACCCCGCAGCTGGCAGCCGGGCCGGAGCTCACACCCCGGCTCTGCCCGCAGCGGCCGTGTGGCTTTGGCTGGGGACCACACAAGGGAACAGGCCTCTGCCTTCCCCTGGCGTCGTCGTGAAGACTAAACCAACAGTCGTGCCCCCGGCAAAGGACACGGATGTCCCCTGCCTCCTCCTCTCTGGGACAAAGCCGGCTCCAGCTCCCAGCAGGGCAGGGTACCTGCGCAGCCATTCCTGCGCGGGGCGCGCCCCGCCTCCCCGCTCCAGCCCCGGGCCTGCTACAGCCCCCTGGGAGCTGCCTCTCCCAGGTATATCCTGGTTATGTAACCGCCCGATGAGCTCCCGCCAGCTTCCCTCCGCCCTCCCGCGTGTTTACTTTTTGGCTCAGGGGAGGGCTCCATTCAGAAGAAATTGCTATTGTTTCTCAGCCTTCCCATGGGAAAGTGCTCTGGGGAGGGAGCCAGAGCCCTGGCAGGGGCGGGGCGGAGGGGCCCGGGAAGCAGGCCCGTGCAGCTCGCGGCTGTTCTGACCCACGGGCTCACCCTTCGCTCTGCCTCTTTACAAAGGCCGCAGAGAATTTTTCTTTGCCTGACCTGATTTTCCGATAAACCTGAAAAACGCTTAAGGAGAAGGTGGACCATTATCTCATTTCTTCTCGGGTCACGACCTTTTTACTTCTTACCATGAGTTGTTACCATTTCACGTTCTGGTTTGGTGTCGTCAGGTCACCTGTCCGTCAGTTTCGCCGCCCACTTCAATCTGTGGCCCAAATCCGCCACCCGCCCAGATCGTCTACCACCTGCCTACGTCACGCGCTCATCACCGTCTATCATCCTCCTCCTCCGTCCCTCCTCCTCCTCCGTCCCATCAAGTCCTCCTCGTCTATCGCTCCATCCGTCATCAAGTCCGCCCTCCGTCACTCTCCTCGTCATTTTATCTGTCCTCCATCGTCCCGCTCCGCTCAATCCCTCCTCCTCGTCATTCCCTCTGTCCTCCTCCGTCCTCCCTCCGTACATCCTCCGTCCATCACTTGCGTCCTCATCGTCCGCTCCCTCCGTCCTCCTCCGTCCTCAATCCCTCCCCATCCCTCCCTCCATCCATGCATCCTTCCCTTCCTTCACTCAACATGTACCAAATTAGTAGAAATTTCCTCATCTGTGAAACGGGGCAATAATGGCACTTGGCTTAGTATTTGGGGGACATGATAAGACATAGACGTGGAAATTCGTGAATTCGCTGTGAGGCTTCTGGAGGGAGATTTCAGGCCATGTGATTTGGGCGGGGGACGTCTAGACAGGGCAAGAGATAGCACTTGCCCTTGGGGCTCCCTGGGTAGCGGAGCTGAAGAAGGAGCGGCCAGCGCCGGGGGTGTCTGCGGGAAAAGGAAGGCAGCGGGGCGAGGCCGGGGCAGGGACGGAAGGTTCTGGAGGGCCGTGGTGGGCAGACTACACTGGGGGTTTTGAGCAAGGTAGGACACGGTCGCGTGGGTGTTTCGGAAGGAACTTCTGGTGGCCGTGTGGGGAAGGTATGAGACCTGGGACTCCACCAGGAGGGGAGCTGGGTAGGACACCCCAAGTCGCTGGAGTAGACACCATGCACTTAGGGACAGGGTGCGCGGCCCTGTACTTCACAGATGTTCCTCCTTCTAAACGTGAAAAGTGCGTGGGCACCAGCATCGACGACCGAGGCCTCAGGCGACCTAGGTCCCACCAGACCCTCGGTCATGCAGTAACGTGGCGTTCATGCCTCCCCTCATCCCGCGTGCCTGGCAGACGCCGCTAACCGACCACTGTCCGCTTTCTCCCGAAGCCTGACCGGTGCTGTCACCATCTGCATGCGGCGACTCCCATCTAAGTCAGCTGACGCGAGGGGAGATGAGCCGTTCTGTCGCCGAGCGCCAACAGCCACGTTTCCAGGGCGCGATGTCGACACGCGGCCGGCGGCTCCGTCTTGGACAGAGCAGAGAGAGGGCACCACTGTCATCGCAAAAGTCCCCTCGGACAGTGCTGGCCCCGGGAGCCTCCGATGGCCAGTCCGTTGTGCCAAGTGGGGGCGAAGCCCGCCGAGCCCGAGACTGGCCCGTGGTCACTTCTCACCACGGGTTTTGTTTCTGTTTGACTTTTACGTGCGGCGAGGTCGTACTTAAAAGAGCAAAGTCCTGCGGGGGGGCCTGATCGTCTCAAGTTGACTTTCTTTTTTTGTCTCTTAAGAAAAAGACAAACGTAAACCCCTCGCCTTGCCGTGTGGCCCAGACGCAATCGGCCAGCGTCGCTGCTGCCCTGAGCTCACCTTATTCCTCCAGTCTCTGGAGTCTTAACGCCTCTGTTTTCATGGCTATTTTTAGTGTCTGCGGGTGAATGTCAGCGCCGCCGGAGGCTGACATTTCATACTCTGGGAACCCTGACCTGCCGCTTTTCCGGTTGTGAGTTGAACCTGATTTTTTTATGCCCCAGAAGGAAAGAACAATGATCATTAATAATCGACATCTTCTGGAAAATCGGAAGTGAAGCCTTCACGATCCCGGGCTGCCCTTAACCCCAGCTGTGCTGTTGAGGTTGCACCCTGGGGCCGCCAGCCATGCCGACGCAGGGGGGGTGGGCAGTAAATAGTGGGCCGGTCACATGACCAGGGGGCAGAGGAGGCTGGAGCGGAAACTGTGATGGAAACCGGCGGAGAAAGCACCCACAATTGTGTAGAGACCTGTGGCCACCTGCAGAGACCAGCACCTAGATCCCCTCCCAGGGCAGGCGGGAAGAGGAGAGGGTACCTTGCTCTCGGGGGCTGGGAGGGTTTGGGCCTCTCCTGAGCTGGGAGCTTGATTGATCCCAAATGCCTGAGCCTCTGACCTTGGCTGGGTGCCATGCGGGGTCCTGGGGGCACAGGCGGACGGGGACGAGGGAGGTGGTGCGGGGTGCTGGGATGGGGAAGGAGCCTGGACAGGGAGGCTCAGGGGTGAGGATGGAGGGGTGTGGGGCATCACACCTGCCGTCGGGGACGGGCGGCCCCTCAGCCCCTTCCCAGTGGGGGACCACACCGGCCTGGCCCTTGGGAAAGGGGGGAGGCGCTTGCCAAAATCACCTTTGACAAGGAAAGCAAAGGTCACGGGAACAATCTCTCCCTTTCACTCTGGGTGACCTGGCAGGAGGTGCTGGAGCTGACAGAGGGTGTCGGCCCCTCCCGAGCTGCCCAAGACAAACAGGGTGGCAGGAAGTTCCCACGCTCCCAGGGCTGGCGCCTGGAGCCATCGTAAGTCACCTGCAGCACGGGGCTGTGAGGAGGGTGGGGCCTCCGTGGGGACAGGTGAGCCTCGAACCCCACGGCTGCCTGGGGGCGGGGCGGCACACGGCGTCCGCTGAGCACCTACTCGGTGCTGTCTTTTGCAAACATTGTCTTGCCGAATAAAGACCCTACTAAGTTAACATCGTGATCTTCGCTTCACAGAGTGGGACCCTGAGACCCGGAGAGGTAAAGCTACTTCCCTTGGGTCACACAGCTGAGAAAAGGAAAAGTCGGGATTTGGACCCGGGTTTCTCTGGGTCCACAGTCTGGGTGGGACTGTGGTGAGGTCGATGGCCTGTGGGATTTCTGGCCCCTGTGGGACAGCAGGATTCACCCTGAGCCGTGACCTTGGGTCCCACCTGCAAAACAGGCCAGTGGACCCTGACTGCCTCTTCTGCAGAACGTGCTGGAAGGTGCTGGCCCAGCACCCCCAGCGGTGGGGCGGAGGCACCGGAGGAGGAGCACCCCCGTGTCCTGGTTTTATGTGGGTGCTCCTTCCGGTGACCTCGGGCCTGGGATGGTGGGGCTTTTCACTTGGACTCAGGGGGACTGGGGCGCCGCCACCATCTGCGAGTGTTCGCGTCCAAAGGAGCCAATGGTGTGAAGACGGGGGACATGCCGAACACCGCCACGTGTGGGTCGCCTGTCCCGGAGGCGCTCTGGGCGACGTGCTGGCTGGTGCTCCTGGGAAGGACCGGCCATTCCCTTGGGTGACACTGACTGAGCGCCTGCTGCATGCAGACATGGGGCTCCCCAGGGTACAGGCGAGAAATCCCCACCGTCAGCACCCGGCGCAGTGCCTGACACATAGTAGGTGAGCAGGAAGAGCGGGCTGAGCGATGGGGGCCATCGCTGGGTCATCGGTTGTCACTGCTGCCCCCGGGGACAGAGGCTCCTGGGGGTCCCTGGGGCTTTGCGGGTCACTGGGCCTTCAGGCCTCAGAGAACAGGACCCTTGGGACAGAACCCTGTGACACAGCTGCATCACAGGGACCCTGCCATGGCTGGTCCCCTACACGGGACCTGGGCCACCACCGTGCCTGTCTGGGGCCTCCTCACAGCCCACGGTTATGGCACCAGTGAGACTGGCGTCCATTCTGGGCCAAGGGGCAGACATCCGGCCGGTTACAAGTGAGCACTTTCGGTCGCTGGCTTCGCGGCCTTCCCACTGGCCGCACCTGCCCTTCCTCTCTCGGGGGGCCAAAGGGCGTGGGGTCGGCTCGGATCTGCCCTTTATTAGCCGCACGACCTTGGACAAGTTCACCGGCTTGTCCTTGCCTCGGAGTCACACCTGCACCTCCTTGCAGAGCCACGATCACAGCGAAAGGCCCCCGGCCTCAGTGCCACAACTGACTGTCACTTACAGAGACTGCGCTACCCAGTCGTGTCTGATCGTACGTAGGGTGGGAGGGTGCTGTGACTCTCGGACTCCGGATCGGTAAAAAGGGGTCTCTTTTCGCAGATTTTCATTCACCCGGGCTTCTTTCTTCCGATCGGCCACGCTCCGCTCCCAATTTTTCTCTTTAAGCCGCAGCGATGACACCTTTTTGATAAAAGGAAAAACCACACTTCCAGCGGAGAGAGAGGAAGGGCCGGCCGTGTCCTTTGTCAGCTGTCTGGGGAAGACGCAGCCCACATTCCCCTCGTTTCCCCCCTGGAATCGGAAATTAGAGGTGCGAACTATTTGTCTGGACCACTTGCCGTGAAAGCAGCTTTCCAACGGCCACAAGCGACGTTGGTCCTTTCTTCCGAACGCTCTGGGAAGTGGGTGGCAAGTCTGGCAGTCTGAGTGCGTGAGGGCGACAGTCCTCGCCCACTGGCTGAACTGGGACCAGGGGACCGTGCTCCACTGGGGTGGCGTGTCTGACCGAGTCAGCGGCTCGTCCTGCCGCCGGGCCTGGGCTGTGTCAGAGGCCGAACCTGACCTCTGCTGTGGGCCAGGCCTCCTGACGCATGTGGCTTTATTCTCCCTCAGCGTGGGAGAAATGATTGATTATCTCGTTTTAGAAGAGGAGGCTGAGGGTCAGAGTGAGCATGGGAGACGGAATCAAGGTCATACCCAGTGGACATACGTTAGGTCTGTGTGACACCAACATCCGGCTCTTGCTGTCACAGCCAGAAGTGCTGCCATTCGCCTGTCCCCAAGTCCCCATGGTGCTTCTCAGGTGTGCGTCCAGGAACGCGTCCTGTGCCCGCCTGCACACCGCTGCGTTTCCCAAACACGACAATGGCCCGGAGCGAGCGTCTCGCCTCAGTCGAGACCCAGGCCCACAGCTGCCCTGCGGCCCAGGCTCTGTGTCCCCTTGGTGGGGCTGGCACTCCCTCCTGGCATGTCCCCTCCGCCAGCTCCCAGCCGTCTCTGAAACCCCCTCGGACACACACACCATGGCACAACTGCCCACGGGTTTCGCAGCAGGACACGAGCTCCTGGCGGGACGGTCGGACAGGCCTGGGGTGGCGGCTGGTTCGAGATGGCTCCGATGGTCACCTCCCAGCTTCACACGCTCGCGTGACCCCCTCGCACCTCGAACGGGACTCCCCTTGACCAGTAGGACACTGGAAACGCTAGGATGGGACTCCTGAGGCTGTGTCACGAGGGGCGCGTGGCTTCTGCCCTGCGTTCTTCAACCACTCACTTGGGGGTGAGTGGCCGCCAGGCTGTGAGGACACCCAAGCAGCCACCCGGGGAGGCCCAGTCCGGCCTTCCGATCGCTGAGGCCCCACCGACGTCTCGCGAGAGACCCTGACCTGGAACCGCCTGATCCGGCCGCTCCCGGCCTCTGATGCAGACACTGTGTATCGGCGGGTTCCAGACGCTAAGTTTGGGGGTCATTTGTTCCTCGGCAAGAGAAAACTGACGCACGAGGTTGGAACGGTGTGCTTCTCCCCACCAGCTGGGCGACCTGGGTCAGGTGACTCAACGTCGAGCCTCCGGTCCCTCCTCTGCAAGACAGGGTCACCTGACCCCCCCGAGAGCCGTGCTGAGACCCTGGGGCGTGTGGGCAGAGCCCCCTGCTCTGTGCCTGGCCTCTGCGGTGGCCTTGATGCGGTGGCCTTGATGCCACTAGTATTGTCGCAGCCACGCGTGCTCGGTGGCCTCTGGCCTCCTGCCTGCGGCGTCAGCACCCTGCACTCAGGGGCACCTCTCCACGTGCCTCTCGTGCCCGACGCACACGCACACGCACTGGCCCGGAGCTAAAGGGGACGCTGCGGGCTCTCCGTCCTGGCCGTGGAACCGATGAATGAAGCGAATGTTCTTTTATTTTTTTGATTAAAACAGTTTTTCATTGTGATAAGATGCTCATAACACAAAATTGACCGTCGTCACCGTCTTTCCGTGTACAGCTCGGCAGTGGTCAAGTACGTCCACGTGGTCAGGCAGGCCGTCTCCGGAGCCTCTTGCCCTCCCGAATCTGACACTCTGTCCCCACCCAACGACAGCCCCGTGTCCACCTCCCCCGGAGCCTGGCCCCCACCCCGCTCCCTGTCTCTGTGAGCCTGACGCCCCTCGGCCCCGCAGAGACACAGCCTCACACAGCGTGTCTGGCTAATTTCACTCAGCACAATGTCCCCGAGGTCCGTCCGTGTGGCAGCAGGTGTCAGGACTGTGCTCTTCGAGGCTGAGTAATATTCCATGGCGAATGGTTTATTTATTTACGTCCTTCCCTCCCGACCGTGATCACTGGGGTCAGGCATGAGGACTCATCTGCCCCATCTCAGACCCCGGCCCCGAATGAGCCTCACATGAGATGTATTTGTAGAAGAAATGACTAGAGGCCAAATGTTGGAGGTCGTGTCCTGGTTCTGCTACTCGTTGGCTGGGTGGCCTCGGTAGGTGGCTTGCCTCCCGAAGTCCCAGCTTCCTCATTTATATAATAGGAACGGCGACTCACTCATAGGACAGCTGCTGGGCTGTGATGACTGTGCCTCAATGGTCGAGGGTGCGGGGGTGCTGACTGCTTCTGATTTGAGCCCCAGGGCCACAAAAAGTGACACCCATTTTCCTGACCCCAGGCTGACCCCTCTGCCACTCGGCAGGGGATGAGTGTGGTGGCCAGCTCGCAGTTTCAACATGGTGGCACGGGATATTTTAATTACCTCCTGTCCTCCGAGATAAGGCATGGGCCCCACCTTCCAACCCGGGGGCCAAGCCGTGAGGTGTTACACCCACAAACGCCTGCGAAAAGATAGTGGGGTTCGAAACCAGGCCCACGTTTGCTTCACCCACGGTGGAATTTCACATGGTGCCGAGGGTGTCACCCATCCCGGCTGTGCCCCAGGAGAGGGCGGGGGGTCTGGGTCGGGAGAGCCAGCTCTGTGCCCAGGCTGGTGGCTGCGGGACCTCAGGCGAGTCCCCCGGAGGCTATGGGGTCAGATGGCCTGGATCAAACCTCTGGCGAGCCACTAGCTTCTTAGGCGACCGTGGGAACCTCGGTGAATTGCCACGTGCCTCAGTTTCTCCATCTGTAAAGTGGGGAGAACCATCATTATCCCACCGTGTCCTGGGGTGGTCGTGCGGCATGAGCAAGCCGCGGCTGCGGGCGGGCCCCCCGCGAGGCTTCCTGGCTCTGTTCCTCCTCTCTGAGCCTCGGTGCCTTTGTCTGTGAAACAGGGAGCCCCTCGCCCTGCCCTGAACAAACGGCCTGTTCCTTCCTTTTCTCCCACGCGACCCCTCAGGTCTGGGGAGCTGGGACGTCACGCTTCCCGAGCGAGGCAGCTTCTCAAACGTGATTCTTCCAAGCGTCAGCCGGGCCCCCTCTCCTGAGCTCTGCGCATTCGACCGCTCGGCTGCAAGCCCGCTTGGCGGCTTGTGGGCGCTGCGTGCCTGGCACGTCCCCCGTGGGCTGTTGGTTTCAGCCTCCCTGCCCCATCTCCCCAAATCCTGCCCCTTCTCCCCAAATCCTGTCCCTTCTCCCCTTTTCTGCTCAGCAAATGCACCGTCGTCCACCCAGGGCCTCGGGCCAGAACCTCGCGGTCCACCTCCCCGGCCCCCACTGCCCACACCAGCCTCTCGCCCCTGCCTCTCCCGTCTCGGCCTCTCCGTTCCATCCATCAGGCCGTGTTCTGTCTGCCCGGGCCTGCCGTCTGCTCAGGGCCTCGCTGGGCGCAGCCCCTCCCGGCCTGGGTGTGCCAGCCCCCCGTCCGTTCGAGTTTCTCCAGCACTCCGCAGCCCCAGGACCTTGGTCCTTCCTGCTCCTGGGCCGTGCGTGCCCTCTGCCCCATCTCCCACGCTGTTGGCCCCTCTCACCCTTCAGGCCTCGCCTTCGAGGGTCCCTCCTCAGAGGGCCACCCCACTGCTGGACTTAAGCGAGTCAGAACGAGGAAAGCACGTCGGGCAGCAAATGTTCAGGGAAATGCCTGTATCCTCACCGCTCCCAAAGCCGCACTCTGGGCCACCAGAGGAGCGGGTGCCCCACACCGAGCGGCTCTCGAGGCTTCCGGACACCAGCTGGCTGTCCCACCATTTAATTCAATTCCGACCCTGTCTCCTGGGAATTAGCTGGGACCCCACAGGCGAAGGGCTCAGTCCCACGCGACCGCCCCCACTTCAGACGCCAGCCACCAAGTCCAGGTTGTCACCTGCGCTCCAGACCGACTGGCTGTAAATCAGAGGTTCCCACGACCCCTCCCCGGGGTTTGAGGCTTGCGGGACGGGTCAGCACTCAGGAGAACAGTTTAGGTACGAGATTACCGGTTCATTACGACGGGGTGTAAGTGGGGAACAGCCAGATGGAGGAGACGCACAGGGCCAGGTGTGGGGGTGGCACGCGGAGCCCCCTGCCCTCCGCGCACTCCCTGTATTCACCAGCCCGGAAGCTCCCTGAGCCGGTTTTGATGTTTTCATGGGGCCTCATTACACTGGCCCGATCCCCGATCGATAAGTCACTGGTCATCGGCGATCGAGTCGACTTCCAGCCCCCTCCTTTCCTGGGTGATTGGGGAGCGGGGCCGAACGTTCCAAACCTCCAGTCACACGGTTGGTTCCCCTGGCAACCGGCCTCCATCCTGCGCTAACCCAGGTGTGGCTGGGAGGGGCCGGGACTTCTCCACCTCTCTCTGGCTTCTGGGCCTTCACGTCCGGGGTCTCCTCTGCCCAGAATCGTCGGCTCCCCAGCCCCCGCTCCCCTGGCTAACGCCTCCCCCTTTCCCAGCCTCCCTGAGGCTGTGGACCCCCCCGTTTCTCCAGGTCACTTCCGGTCCGAGGCAGTTAGCGCCTGTGCGAGTTCTCTGCACCCCTCGCTCCCGGGTCCCGGTGTCACTGCGGGAGGAGCCCTGCCGAGGAGCCCCTCGCTGGCCCTGGCAGAGCAAAGAGCAGGCGTCTGCTGCGTTGAGACACTGAGGTCTGGGCTTATGTGTTACTGCAGCGCAGTCTGAACTAAGTCCGGGTCCCGCCTGAGGCAGGATGTCCCCTGGGCAGACCGTGCTGAGCCCGGGTGGGATGGGGCATCTTCCCTGGGCTCCCCCACCCCTCGGACTTCACCGTCATGTCCCACCTTGCCGGCTGCCAGTTCACGGGACCAGCTCATGGGACCAACTCACGGGTCCAGCTCCCGATCTGGAGCGGGGTGGGGGGGTGGATGCCCCACCCCCGTCTCTGTCCCCGGGCCCCGGGCCCCACAGCAGCCCGTCCTGCCTGGGGCTCAGGCTCTGCCTGCTGAGCCTGCTGAGCGGCTGCACTTGGCGGGGACCATCTGTCCCCCACGTGCACATTCTTCTTCTCGGAGGAATGTCCCAGGCCCAGGTTCCCACAGAGCCGTCCCCACCGAGGGGAGTGACTCTCCGCTCGGGCTGTTGTTTTGCTGCAGGAAAAAAAAAACAGCATTCTTTTGAACTCTGCTGAGTGAGCCCCGAACGGGGCAGAAGGGAGACACAGGAATTCCGGGGTCACTCGGGCAGGGCCGCCCCTGCCCGCGGGTCAGCGGGGAACGCCGTCAAGTGAAACCCATTCTAATTTAAGGGAGCATTAAGCAGGGGCCTCTCGAACACGGCCATTTCCTAAAGTCCCCTCTTGGCACCAATTAACTCCCCCGGGAGAGGGCAGGGATGGAGGGGGGCGGTGCTGCCGGAGGACCCTCAGGGCGCCTGTTCTCCCACCCCGGTCACTCACTCTGGATTTATCTAGAACTTTATCTCAATAATCATTTAAAGACTCCAGGAAAACTTTTCTAGGCCCCAGGTCACCCGCGGGACAGTGGGGATGCCGTCACTCAGCCTCCGCCCCTCCCGGGAGAGAGGAAAATCGAGGAGGCTTGGACGGCGGGGGTCCCCAGATGGGCACAGCCAAGGGCACTGCTGTGACGGATGGCTGGTCCAGAAACGGCGTGGACCATAGACGTTCCTTCGCCCATCAAACGTCCCGGGAGCCAGGACAGAGCACTAGACGGGACTGGCCAGGACAGAGCACTAGACGGGACTGGTCAGGACAGAGCACTAGACGGGACTGGCCGGCACCCTCGCCCCGAGGCGTCCGATGATACGTGACGCGCGTGGCCTTGCTCCGCCTAGGTTTCCGCGTGTGTGCGTGTGCGCGCGTGTGTGTGGAGGGTGGGGGGAAGCTGGCTCACTCTCCCTTTGCACTGGTTTCTGAAATTTTCCAATGGTCTTGGCCAAAAGTGGAGGGTGGAAAGGGAGGTCAGACCCTGGTGGGCCTTGTGACAACGCTGGGTGCTCATTTCACCGCACAGAGTGGCCCAGACCCCAAAGCTCGTGGGAGTGCTGGGCCGTGTCCACCTGTCGTGTCTGCCGTGAGTGTGGGAGCGGGCAGCAACGGCCAGCTTGCCCTGCCCGCGCCAAGCCCACTCTAACATCCAAACTGAGTTCGTATTTGAGGAAAAATGATGAGAGCGACTGGATGAACGAAGCCCTTGAACTTTCTTATCTCAAGGGCCTGGAGCGGCTCGTGATAAGTCCTGCCATAAAACCTCACATTGGCCCTGCCCGTCGCCCAGGGTCACCTGCCGGCTTCGGACACCTGTGAGGACTAATCCTGCACCCGCTTTATGGTTGCTGCTTTCCCCCTCTGGGCTCTCCCGAGGGCCCCGCTTGGCTGCCAGCTCAGTCTGCAAAGCCTGCCGGGAAAATCGTGCTTTAGTTAATTAACCGTCTGCACGTGTCTCGGAGGGAACACGAGACACGAGTCCTGTTTGAAAGCAAGGCCCACCTCTCGTACTGAGCAGCTCGTGGTCCCCTGACACGCCACGTTCGGGGGGCTGTTCCTTCTTCTTGGGGTGTCTTCCCTTGCCTGGTCCGCCAGCGGAACCTGCTCCACGGTGCTCAGAGCCGAGCCTCCTGCCCCGCCGGGCCCACCCTCCTCGGAGCTGGTCTCTCGACAGCTCTGTGCTTTGCACTGGTCACGCCATGCTGTGGTCGGCCCGTGTGCTTGATACCAGGGTCTCCATCCCTGGCTTGATACCAGGGTCCCACAGGACCCCACAATCCAGCCTGGGGTGTGACACATGGCAGGTAATCCCAAAGATTCCAGAATCGTGGTGCCAGCCACCATTATTTCCGAGTCCACCTCTTCCACAGTGGCTTTGTTCGTTCTGGTGCCCATGGTGCCCACAGAGGACCGGGCGTCCAGGTGTCCCTTGGTCCCTGGGCACAGAAGAAAGGTCCTCTTAAGTTTTGAAATTTTACCTTTTATTATTATTTAAGAAATATCCTCTTTAACTCCTCTGAAAGGTTCCTGAGGATATGAATATGTGGGCTTTTCGGGGTGAACAGGCAGGACCCTGTCTCTCCAGGAGTTGGGGGGGGCCTCAGGCCCACCTCCCTATTGCCACTTGGGGCTCTGGCCAGGGAGGCAGAGATGCCGGAGCCTGTTTCTGCTCTAGGACTTGGTCCGGACACCCCTGCCATCTGCATCATAATCACAATACCATTACTGTTAATATTAGCATATCATTCCATCGCGCCCTCTTAAACACCTACGAATTTCCAGACACCCATCTGGGCAGTCTTCAGTGCATGCCCTGGTTTCGCCCTCCCATAATTTGCTAGCGTCAGTCCTGTTTCACTGGTGAAGAAGGAGCGGTCCAGGGAGCTGGTGGAAAGTTGGGGTTTGAGCCAAAGTCCCCTTCCTCTCTCCACAGCCTGGGCTCCCACTATGGCACCTGCCGACTCTCCAGCACCCGAGCCCCCCACCCCGATCCCAGGGAGCGCTTGGCCTCAGGACCCCTCCAAGGAAGGCCTTTCTGTTTGACCTCTGGAGTCCCATCAGAGGCCGTCTGAATGCACGTCTGTATCAGTTATCCATGCTGTGTAACAAATCACCGCTAACTCGGAGGCTTAAACCAGCATTCATTTATGGGCTCACGGCTCTGCGGGTCGGCAGTTCAGGCTCGGCTTAGCTGGGCCCTCCGCTCAGGGTCTCACGTGGCTGGAGTCAAGATGCTGGCCAGGCTGCACTCCTTCCAGAGGCTCTGGGGAAGAGTCCGCCTTCATGCTCGTTCAGGTTGCCGGCCAAATACGGTTCCTCGCAGCTTTAGGGCTGAGGCCCCCCGTGTCCTCACTGGTCGGCCGCGGGCCCGTTCTTAGCTCCTGGAGGCTGCCTGAACCCCTTGCTACGCAGCCCCCTTCATTTTCGAGGGGGCCTTCGTATCACGCGAACCTCTGACTTTCTATCCTGTGAATAGCTGGAGAAAATCCTCTGCTCTCAAGAGGTTCCTGCGATCTGGTCTGGCGTGCCTGGCTCGCTTCTCGTTCTTACTGCGAGCAAGTCGACTGTGCCATGTGACACCGCCTCGCTGCGGGAGCGAAATCCATCACAGCACTGAGTCGGAGGTGATGCAGGGCGTGGACACGGGGAGCAGGGGACCTTAGGGGCTGTCCTAGAAATTCGCCTACCACGATACTAACAACGAATTCAGCATCAGGCCTTTCTGCCTTCATCACAGGTCCTCACTGGGGTGGGACGAGGTGCCTTCGGCTACAGGCAGCCCTGGGAAGGAACCATGGCCCTGCCCGCCGTGGTCAGTGGCCTCGAGGAAGCAGCTTAGCCATTCCAGGTTTGCTCACCTGTAAAATGGAGGAGGAGCCGCCGGCAGGGTGGCTGGAAAGCTGGATGAGGTCGCGCAGGCGACGGATTTCAGCAGAGCCCGGCCCTTGGGAACTGAGCAGCGAATCGAGCATCTGTGCTAAGTTTTTAAAAACAACCCGGCCTCCTGTTTTGTTTAAGCAGGATGTGTTCGATGGCAAAGCATGTTTTCAGGCTCAAACGCATCCCAGTGGGCGTCAGGTATCTTTCGAAGTCCAAGTGCGGCCACAGAGGGGTCTGTTGCCGAGCAGGGTCCGGTTCCTGAGACACAGGCCATGTGCTGACCAGTGCCCTCACCACTGGAGGAGGCAGGGTGATTGTACCCTGCCACTGGCCAGTCGCTCTAAGGGAAGGGTGTCAGGGCCACACCTGGTCCATCAGGGCAGGGACGTTGTGGGGGGCGAGTGGCAGGCACATCTGTATGCCCACTCAGTGGGCCAGTGGTCTCTCTTTGGCAGTGCCCCAAGGGGCACCCAGACCTCCGTGCCCCACCCTTTAGAGGCCTCAACTTCCTCTTCATGTCTTACTGAGGATAAGGAAGAGCAGCCAGAACGGTGTTGATGATGGATGGAATTGTCCTTTGGGGGTGGACAAAGAGTGTCGGACGAGGGGCCTCAGGGACAGGCTCTTACATAGGCAAAGGCAGGGCAGGGTAATGGTTAGTGAGCAGCTTCTGGGGCCACCACCTGGGTGTGCCCCTCAGCTCCACTGCTAACTGGTTATGTGACTGAATCTTTCTGTGCCTGATTTTCCTCTCTGTAAAATGGAGATAATAGTAGACTTAACTCATAAGGTCATCATGAAGATTAAACGAAATAGTGTGGGAAAGCAACTGGCACGTAGCAAATGATCAATAAGTTATCCTCACCATTATCATCCTTACCCTCCTGCTCATCGCCATCATCACCATCACCATCATCACCATCACCATCACCATCACCATCACCATCATCACTCATCATCATCATCACCATCATCAATACCATCACCATCACTATCATCACCATCATCATCATACAATCATCATCACCATCACCATCTTCACCACATCTTCACCACCATCTTCATCACACATTCATTTACCAATATCACCATCTTCATCATCACCATCATCACCATCTTCATCATCATCACTTCATAGACGATATTATTGATATTTGATGACGATGACAGATGCGATTATACGAGATATGATTATTATTACGACGATATTACGATATTACGATGACATAGACGATTATTATTATGATGACATGATATTATTAATACGACATTATTATTACGATGACATTTACGATTATTTATTATGATATTTATTGAGAGAAAGTATTATTTATTAATATTTTTATTATTTATTTTTATTATTATTTATTTATTATTATCGACATTATTACGACGATTACTTACGATTATTATTAGCGATGATATTATTATTTATTATTATTTATTATTACGATATTATTATTGATGACATTTATTTATTACGGATTATTTATTGATTATTATTTATGATGATGATTATCACCATCAATATCACATCACCATCAATACCACCATCATCACCATCACCATCATCACCACCATCATCATCATCACTATCACCATCATCATTACCATACTAATACTATCAATACCATTACTATCGCCATCATCATCATTACTATTCTATCATTTTCACTACTATTTTATCACTACCTTACGGCTACCACGCCATCATCAC
>NW_024350923.1:3169918-3211289 GCF_902729225.1 Pteropus medius | reverse complement strand
CATCACCATCACCATCATCATCACCATCTTCATCATCTTCACCGCTATCTTCATCACCATCTTCATCACACACCATCGCCATCATCGTCACTATCATCTCCGACACTGTCGTTACATCATCATTGGTTTAAAGATGGGATTGCACCCTGAGTGATAGAGGCACAAGGAGAGAATGAAGCAGGAACAACTTTCTACCGCGTCCACCTCCTCCCAGGAGGGTCCAGTTGGGCTGTTGAGGGTGAGAGTGTGGTCACAGAAGCCAACACTGGCCTAAAGGGACGACCTTGGTTAACCAGATCCAGTCTCACGTGGGACGGTCTTGGGTCAGTAGAGGGATGCCGGAAGTGTCTAGGATTGTTGGAATGTTAACAGTGTTGGAGCAGATAAGGGTGGGAGGAGGCACCCTGGTTCCCAGCCCTTCCAGCCGCTCCCCAAGAAGGTAGAGGAGCTGCAAAGCAGGTCTCCGGGGGTCTCGTGCCAGCCACATCTCTTCCTCTCTGGGCGACCCCAGACAGGCCTCTCTCAGCCTTGATCCCCGCATCTCTAAAATGGGGACACTGCTGGACCTACCTGAGCAGCCAGTAGGTGGCGCTGATGGTCATGAAGGCCACCTTGGGGCAGGTGGAGGGGCAGTAGGGGTGGAGATGTGCCAGGGACACTGAGGCAGCGGTTCATGGGAGCAGCCCCAGGGCACTGTCAGGGCTCCCGTGACTCCCAGGGGCACAGAGCTGGCCTGTGTCAGAGGCTGCCCGCTTCGGTGGGGCCGCAGACCTTGCCTAGGGCACCCGAGCAGCTGTCCAGAGGTGTTTCCAGCTCAGCATGAACCAAAGGAGGAGGAACGCCCCTCCGGTGCTGCCCCATGTCCCCATGTCACTGAGTGCTGTCTCTGTCCTCCCAGGACTTATCTGGACATCTCTCCTCTTTGACCCGCATATCGACTGTCCCCGAGCCCTGTCAGGGTCACCTTCCGTGCCCTCACCACCTCCAGTCTGGGACCTGTGTGGCAGTTGTAGCCCCTCCAACCCTCCCTCCCCACCCAGCATGTAGACGGAGCTTCTAAAGTGGCAAATATGGCCCTGTCCCCATAGCTTGCAGGTCCCCCAGCCCTGGGGACAGAGTGCAAGGCTCTGACAAGATCCGCGAGGCCCAGTGGAGTCTGGGGCTGGCTCCCAGCTGCAGCCCCATCTCTGGTGGCAGGTTGGCTTGCTGCCGGGTCCCAGTGCACCGAACTGACTGAGCCAGGCCACGTCCTCTCCCGCTTGACCACGGCACCTTCCCCGCCCCACACGGAGGCCGGTGGGTCACAGGAGTTACTGCGTGCGCTGCTCACGGGTGCCTGGCATATATACGGAGCCTTCAGGAGTGTCCTGCATTCATATGCCTACCGTTATTTCCCAGGGAGGGATAATGACGTGAATGAACAAATAGGTAAATGAATGAATGAATGGTACCCCAGAAGCAACGTTCCCTGGTTCCTTAGGTGGCTCTAGGATCACTTAAGGGGGTGATCCGTGTAGGTGTCCCACAGGTGGGACCCAGGTAAGCCTGGGTGGGTCTTAGTTGGAGGGCAGCCCCGCCTACCGGAAGCCCCGGCCACTCACTTCTGAGGTCTTGCTTCTGTCCCCTTTCTGTTAACACCCTACCTAGCCACCCCCTCTCTTACGGAGGGAGAGAGGAAGTCGGGGAGAGGGCAGGGGACGGGGCTAGAAGCCGGGTGTCCAGGGGCCTCTCACACCTGATGCTGACCGTCGGCCATCATCTCAGTGCCTGGGAGATGGAGGGAGGAGAGTGCGGCTCTCCGCACTCCGCACCGCTGGGGGAGGGTCTCGGCTCTCACACGCCGCCTCGGGGACAGACTGTTCAGCTTCCGGGCAGCTTGAACCAGGGAGCCCTGCCAGCCACCGAGCCACAGTCCGCTTCCCGGACGTTCTGCTCGTTGTCTGGGGCCCCGGGCCCTGGGGGGACCCGCAGGTTCCCTTCACTCCCTGAAGAGGTCCGGGACCGCGGGAGTGTGTCCCAGGAAGAACGGACCAGCGCCTCCCTCGGCCCGTAGGCTTTGGCGGGGCAGCGTTGAGGACGTGGCCTAGGGCCCCGGATGACAGCCACCGCCCAGTGGAGGAGACTGTCAGCCCCCCGAGCAGAGATGGCAGCTCCCGGGGAAGAACCAGGGCTGCGGTCGACCAGTGGGGAGTGAGCAGGGCACCGTTCCCAGTGCGGGTGGACAGCGATGGCCTCGGAGAAGGTGACCTGAGGGCTGCGGCGAAGAAGCAGGCGGGAAGACGTGGGTGACGGGGTTTCGGGGAGCGGAACAGGCCGGGCAGAGCTTGGGACGTGGGAAGGAGTGAGGCCGGCCAGGGGCTGGCAGAGGCCGTGAGGCTGGGGCAGAGGTGGGGGACAG
The DNA here is from genome assembly GCF_902729225.1 of Pteropus medius. Lineage (NCBI taxonomy): Eukaryota > Metazoa > Chordata > Mammalia > Chiroptera > Pteropodidae > Pteropus > Pteropus medius. The sequence goes on along the minus strand of NW_024350923.1, from coordinate 3,208,891 downwards.
CAGGCAGCCGTCCCATGATCGCGTGGCCTCCAGGTGTGGTGGGAGTCTGAGATTTATCCAGGGTGAGGTGGCCGGCCCTAGTGGGCCTGAGGGGGAACAGCAAGGTCTTTGTCCTGCTTTAAGTAGAGTGCTTTGGCTGCTGCGTGAACTGGCTGACTGGGGGCGGGGGCTATGAGACTGGGGTCGCCTCCCTATGGGAGCTGGACGCGGCCACACCAGGCAGAGGGGGCCGCGTAGAGGCAGGTAGAGGCTCAGAGGTGTTTTGGAAGGGAAACTGACAGACCTCTTGGGAGGGGCCAGGGCCACTGCTGAGCTGTCCAGGGCCTCTCCTGCCGGGCACCTCCCACCCGACGCCAAGGCTAGACCATCACATGGCAGCAGGCCGCCGGCTCTCCCACCCAAAACAGCCCAGGTGGCGTTTGCCCGGTCATCATCTCGTGCAAAGGGCAGTGGTCCCCGAAGATCCTCGAGCCAGGGCTGAAGCCCCCCGTGTCCGGGTCAGCCTCCACAGCTTGTACACGCCGGTGGGCAAACCCAGGCTGGCAAGGCTGCCACCCACATTCTCTGAGAAGATGAGGCTGAGGCACCAGGGCCAGTGGGAGGGACGCCTGGGCTGGGGCTGTCCCCATGGATGCGAGCAGGTTGCTCTCTACCACCCAGGTGCTGGGCCTATAGGTGAAGATGCGGATGAAGCAACCCAGGCACAGAGTGGCTGTCCCCCCTCCCCGCCCCCAGGCACAGAGCGGCTGTCCACCACTCCAAGAGAGGGGCCTCCGTCCTGGGTTATGGAAGTCAGGATTCACCCAGAAGCACGAATGTTCTTCTCAGTGGTAATTCAAGTCACGCCAATGACACGTCCAGCACCACGAGGTCCCGGAGGCCTGGCCCGCCTGGGTCTGTCCGGCTCACGCCCGGTCCCCGTCCCGGCCTCGGGTCCTGCTGGTCCGCCTCCCTGAGCTCTCCCGGACCTGGGCCTTCGCACGCGCCGCCCCCACCCCTCGCATCTCCCCCGCTCTGGTTCTCGGTTTCAAGGTCACCTTCGCGGCTTGGCCTCGCCGACCAGCCCTGGAGCAGCTGCTGCCACTTTGCCGACTTGGCCCAGACGTAACTTGCCGCTTCGGGCTTATTCTTGTCTGTCCTCTTGTTTATCACCTGTTCCCCCTGAGGATATAGACTGGCTTCTCTTGACCACTTGGTGGGCTGGCGGACATTCTGGGGGGCACCGGAAGCCGGGCCCCGTGGCCTCGTCCCTCCCACCCGGCCTGGCCACCCTGCGAGGAGATGTTGGTTCCTCTGGCGAAAGCGCCTCGTAGGGTGACGGCTGCTGCGGAGCCATGCAGGGGAGGAGAGAGGGGGAGAGGACCTGGGCTCCGGACGGGAGGCCATGAGGCCACCGGGAGCCCCGGTCAAGTCGACCAGCAGGTGCCTGGGAAATAGCGCTGGATCCAGCTGCCCTGACTGGTGAGGGGAGCCGGCGGCCTGGAAAACCCCGCCCACGACCCGCCCTGCTCCTCCGGGCCCTGTCCTGGGGGCTGGGGGCATTGGGGTCCTGCTCAGGCCCTGGAGACCTGGCGCCCGTGAGTCAGGAGGGCTGGCCAGACCGGGGCCGTGATGCCCCACTTCCCGTGTCAGGTCTTCCTAGTGATGACGACGATGCGCGTCCCTGTCACCTTCGTCCTCACCCGCTGGGGACTTCCTGTGTGCACGCCCAGCCTCACTGAACTATCAAGACCACTCCATGGGACAGTTACTAAAACCCCGCTTAATGGATGAGGGAACGCCCCCGCCCACCGCCCTCCCTCCTCCAGGTCTTCCTCCTCCTCCTCCCCCCTTCACCACCTCCCCCACTCACTCCTCTACTAGACAGTTTTTATTGAATGCCCACCGCGTGCAGGCATGAGCCAGCGTAGGGGTCCCCGAGATGGCTGAAGTCCTCCTGGGCCTGTCCTCAGCTAGTTACAGGCCCGGATGACAAGCAGGTCTGTCCCCAGGCTGACTCCGACACGCTGGAGACTGTGTGCGTGGGCCCGTGGGGCAGAGTCTGGCTTGGGGATGCACGTGGGTATAGGGGGCAGGGTAACCGTGCTGTCTGCCCGTAGACCCCAGACCAGCTGAGCATCTGCGACGCATGTGACAGTGTTGGGTGCCCCGACCACCTCAGCATTCTTTCCGTTTTCAGATGAGAAAGCAGAGTCTAAGGTCTCACAGCTCGTCCGTGGCAGGGCTGCACCCTGGACCCGGGCCCCGAGGCCCCCAGTGTCCCGTGGTGTCATGCTGCCGTACCTCGGTCCCTTCTTGCTTTGGCTGCTAGGGAGCTCAGAATGAAGCTTTAGGCTTGCTCTAGGGCGCCACGTTATCCCGGGTTTTGGGACATTGTGTCACCCCCTCCTTTGGGTTCTTTATCTTCCCCCTGGGCCTCCCGTGGCGCGGGCCGGACATAAGTTATCAACTATAAATAACACCGAGACTCCCGCTCTCGCTTCAATTTCCTGGTGCATTTTTTCTCAAGTCCTTAATGGGCTGGGGCGGAGGGGAGACTCCTAACGGAAGGTGACATCACCATCAGCTGGCCCCGGGGGGCAGCCCCCAGATCCGCAGGCCTGCGTGGGCCCTGAATGCCCCCATTATGAGGGGCACCTCATTACACAAGTCGCACTGCACAGCGGAATTCAAATGGCGTTTTGTGGTTTCTGCCCTTCAAGGCAGAGCGCTAGCAGCTGCGGTCACCTGCTTCCTCTGCGTTTCCCCCACCCCCCCCTGCAGCCCTGGCGCCCAGCCAGGCCGGGACCGCCCCTTCCACCCAGAGTCAGTTTCATTCTTAACTCTGACTCAGACCCCTTTAAAGGGACAGCAGAGTTGATTTGTCTGGATGAGGAGAGGGAAGCAGAGGAGGGATCTGCCTGGGGAAGGGGCAGAGGTCAGGAGAAGCTTGGGGTACCTCTGGCAGTAGCTCTGGAGTTGCGTGGGCAGGCCATCCCTCCTCCCCTGGGAGAGAGGGGGTTTCCTGCCTGCTCCCAGGGAGAGGGGACTGTGATTCCCCAAAGCTGGCGTCTGCAGGACCGGAATCCCCAGGCATTGGGCGACCTTGCTTTTTGCTTGGCCACCTCAACCGAGCTCTGGCCCAGAGGTCAACAGAACTTGGCAAGCCACCCTGTGTGTCCTGTCTCGTGCACTTCCTAGAGCACCCCCAGCTGCCTTCCTGGGCAGCCCCTCCCGCCATCCAGAATGCGCGTCCCCTGATTTTCGAGGGGTTCTGGTAGGGCTCGGCTTCCTGTCGCCTGCTCCGAGGTTCTCCCCGCCTGTCCCTGTCAAGGCAGTTTGCCCTGTCCTTTGTGACACGGATAAGAGCCCATTGCTTTATTCCATATGCCTGTGTGTCAACTTGTCCTCCCCCACCCCCCCACCAAAGACTGGCAGCGCCTTGAGAGCAGAGACCCCGTGTCTCGGTCACAGCACAAGGTCTGGCACATAGTAGGAGCCAAACCGGTGACGAAGCGACGGGTTCCTCCACAGCCGTCCCCCGTCAAGAGTCCCAGACAAGTGGGGTGCAAGGGGACAGAGGACCCCTAGTGTGGCAGACAGGCCAAGGTTACTTGAGTCCGGGGGCTCCCGCAGGGGCCAGGTGTGTCATCCCAGCTCTGGGACGAATCTCAGTTTGAGGCCTTAGTGAAACCAGGAAGAATTTCTCCCTCTTTCCCTTCTGTGTGACTCACACTGAGATGTCGAAGTTCCCCTTGTGGTCAGCGCTTCTCCTGAGGTTACGGGGTGGTCATGCGAGGCCAGCAGGCAGGAAGCTGGGCCATGTTTCATTCACAAAACCAGGACCCGCCTAGGTCCACGTCCCGCCTGGCTTCTCAGGCCCCCAGCCCCGTGGCCAGCCCGCTGCGCTGGCAGGTGTGCGGGGTGGGGAGGCAGGGCTGCTGGGGGGTGGGGAACAGAGCCAAGTGTTATGTCTGCATGGCTGGCAATCACCTCTCTCCCTCCGGCCTCCTAGCTCACCCTCCCGGGGGACTGGGGCATGGACGGGAGCCTGGGACTGGCCACAGAGGACATCGTCCTTCTCAGGGGACCGTCTGGTGTTTGTCCCAGGGAGCCGGGAGGCCAGGGCCCAGGTGGGGCAGCCGGCTTCCTACTGGATGGGCCCATTTCTCGCTGTGGTCCCCACCGCCCAGGCTGGCATGGATCCAAGGAGGAAGGAAGAGAAGAAATCGATGTCCAGCAGGACACCAGCTGCTAAACCCGGCCACGCGTCCCCTCCCGGGTTGATGTCTCACTGTCTGCAGGGAGCCCCGGCAGGCTGGCCAGTGTCACCTTGTCTTCACTCGTTGCCGGTCCTGGAGCCCCTCAGTGCTAGTGACCTCGGCACCCGGGCAGACCCCTGAAGGGTAAGGAGGCATCAGCCAGGGGGAGGGGCCAAAGGGAGGCAGGTGGGGGCGGGGCCCCGGCAGAGGGCCTGTCTGCTCAGGGGCTCAGAAGCCAGAGGAGACTGGCGGGTTGGAAGAGCCTAGGGTCGAGGGTCATCAGGGTGCCGGGGAGGAGGGTGTGTGCTGGGAGGGGGCCCCGCACAGGAGAGGTTGGGAGGGAACAGGGTCCAGCTGAGCCGAGAGCCAAGCCTGGCTTCTGGGGGTTTCGGTCAGCTGGGGCCTGAGCAGGGGGCCTGGTGGGAGGAGGCGAGCCTTCATCCCCCACCCCAAGGCCCTGGGATGGGTGGGCGGCCCTGGGGCGTGTGGAAGGGACACCCCCAGGCCCAGCGGGCAGGGCGGCTGACACTATTGGCAGAGGGAAATCTGAGACCCCGCACCTTGGCCAGTCTGGGAAGGGCTAGGGCAGGGTGGGAACATGGTGGGCCACGGCCCTGAGCTTGAACCAGAGAGAAAAGACCGTTGGGTGACAAGCCACGGCCGGCCCTGCCCTGCCACCCGGGGCCCCTCTCTGGGGTGGAGCAGTAGCCTCGGACTCTCCCTGGAGACATCCCAGTAGCTCCCTGTCTGCAGGCTCCAGTGTTTTGGGAACCCAGAGGGCCGGGGTGCAGAGGGGACCCCGACCAGCCATCAGGGCCTCCTTTGCAGCCGTTGGTGCCGGGTCCTTGCCTAGGCTCGGCCACCTTGGTTCTGACTGCATTCGCCGGTCCCATCTGTCATCCACGGCCATCTGCTACCTGTGGGGACTATTTCAATTAGCTGGTTTGCAGTCAGTAATAAGAACGACAATTTAGCAGAGGAAAGAACAATGGTGGTTGCTGCTCAGGAGTCGCCTGCGGGGCGCGGGTGGAGGAGGAAGATGCTGGATGCCGTCGTGGAACCTCAAGTCTGTGGCACATTCTGGACCACTGAGGACAGGTGGTTTCTCTGTGGCGGGTGGGACAGTCTGTTGGCTCTGCCACCCTCGCCCGGCTGACCACGGCCTCCTGTGTCATGCACCCCAGGGCACTGCGCTGGCTTCTCCAACAGACGGTCACGTTTCAAACAGCCAGGTGGGCATCGCCTCCCCTGCGCGGTCGAGCGGTCCCGTGGTCTCTTCACTGCCCTCCTGACCCTCTGGCCATGGCTGCTGCAGGCACCTACACGCACTCATGGAAGTAAAGCACTTTGAAATGCAAAAGCTGTAAAGTATAATAATCATAAAAACACAGCCAATTACGGTTTTACGAGGCTGAGCTGCCCATCTGGAATTCCCTCTTATCCGGCAATCTCAAAGTGCCGGGCAGTCCAAAATGTATTAGGCCCAGCAGCCGAGGGCCACAGACTGCACCTAGAAGCTCTGGGAGAGAGCGACAGGCGTCACTCACACTCCCTGCTGCCCCGGAGTCCGGATCCCCAGGCCTTTTCCTGGGGGCATCAAGCCCATCCTCCCGGAGCCAGCTGGCTGGAGAATGGGGAGCTCGAGGGCTTCTCCCTCCCCACCTGGGTCAGGGATAAGGGTCGGCAGTAGTGGGAATGAGGCCGAGGGTTCTACAGGCAACTGGGTGGGAGGGAGGGAAGAGGGACGGGCAGTTGTGTCTGGTCTAGAGTTTTCCAGGTCCAGATCTTGTCTGTCCCTTGTGACTGTGAGCTCCCAAAGGACACAGGCCATGACCTGAGTCACGGGGGTGATGGGGATGGACGAGGTTGAATGGCTGAGAGGAGGGAGTTGGGGGTGGAAGATCACAGAGAAAGGGAAAGCCACAGGACCCGCTACCTCGGTAAGGCTTACCCAGTTTGCTCGGTGAATAAATAATGGATGGATGGGTGGATGACCAGATTGGTATATTGAAGGATAAATGGATCGACAAATGTGTGAATGTTCTAAGGAAGGATAAATGCATGGATGGATGAATGAACAGACATTTAATGTTTTTATTTATTTGGATAAATGACGGATGGGATGGATGGAAGTGGGTGGATGGATGGATGGATGGATGGATGGATGGATGGATGAGTAAGTGGATAAGATGGATGGATGATGGATGGATGGATGATAGATGACTACATGGATAGATGGATGATGCATGAGTGAGTGAACAAGTGGATGTATGGATGAATAGGTAAATGAATGGATGGACAGATGTGGAGAATGGGCCATGAATGAATACAGGATGAGTGTGTATGTTCCAGATATTGAGGTCATGGCTAGCCTGCAAGGAAGAGGTCACATTGGATGGACAGGTGGACAGATGGACAGAAGGGCAGATGAAGTGATGGGTTGAAAGACAATAAAATGAGCATCTGAGTGCATCTCTAGGGGGAATGCAGGCGATGGGAGATGATGCTGGCAGAGACCTCAAAGGGGCTAGCAGGCCCCCTGGACAGAGTCTTGGCTTGTGTCGCATGACGTCCACGTCCTCCACCAACTGGGCTGCAGCCTGGGGAATCGGTGACCTAAGCTAGGACCGGGAGACTTGAAGCCTCTTCTCGATTCAGCTTCATCAGCCCCTTGACCTTGGTCGATCACCTCCCCTCCAGGCCTTGGTGTCCCCGTCTGTAACGCGAGGACTTGCTGGGTAAGATGGGCTCCCAAGGAAGGCGGGAGGCTCCCAGGGATGCGGGGGTGATGGGCAGCAGCCCGGCCTCTCTCTCCTCCTGCTCACAGTTTCTCTCCTCTTCACTCCTGCGTAGGTACCTGCCGTGTGCCCTCTTCGCCATCATTCCCGAGTGTCTGGGCAGGAAGCCAGGCTGTGAGACGTGCTCTGGGGAAAGAGGAACTGGCCCCTGCCCCGAGGTGGGCCGGTGAGGGCTGCTGCGGCCGCAGACGGCTGCTCAGCTGGCCCCTGGCAGGCTCCAGGCTGAGTCACCCTGAGTCACCACAGTCACTTCCTACCACACATTCCTTCATTCACACAGTGTCTCATCCTTAAGGCCACCTCCCTGGAATCTCTAGGCAGTTGCCAAGTGTGAGGGGCATTCTGCCTGCCCCAGCCGGACGGGCCAAGTCCTCAGCCCCGGGAGCCCTGGCAGGGAGAGGGGGCTGGGCAGGGCGGTGTCTCAGGAAGGAATGGACAGCCCTTGAGCCATGCTCTGGCCCAGAAGGTCTCTGACCCTCGCGGGCCAGGTGCCCCCGGATGAGCGGTGCAGGTCCTTGCTGCTGTGAGGCCCCGGATCTGCCCCCTGGAGACTTGGGCACCTGGGAACACAGGTCCTCCCCGAGCACGCTGGAGTTCACTGAGCCGGCGAGAGCAAGTGGCCCACCTGCCAGCCTCACCTGTCCCCCCTCTCTGCTCCTTCACTCGCTTATTCATTCATCTCCCTACGTATTTCTCATACGCCTCAGTCTGCCCAACGCCGCCGGCCCTGGCGAAGACCTCGCCTGCCATCGGCAGGCCTGGCCCCCGCCGCCCCAACGCCAGCCTGCGAACGCCCCTCCCTCCACGAACCTCTGTACCCCAGTGCGGCTACATTCGTTTCGTTTCCAAAATTCCACTAATTCTCTTTTGTGTCTTTGTGTTAGTGATTCCTCTTTACACATCAAAGGGACATTTTTACTCCTGACTGTTTTTGTACGAGACTTTCTGACTCTTGCAGGAATCTATGCCGTACCTCTTTGTCGGAGAAATTTCTTTTGCGTCCCTCCCCCAGGAAGAACCTGTTACGCCCAGAAGTCGTGGAGGGCCCGGATTACGGGGAGAGAGAAGCAAGAACAGAGGCCCGAGAGTTAGGAACCCCGGGTTAGTGTGCAGCCGGCGACGTGCTGTGTGGCCTTGGGCGGGCTCCTTGCGTCTCTGGGCCCTCTGCGCTTCTTTGGGGAGAAGGCCCTGTGGTGCTTTGGGTGGGAACAGGCTCGGGCTCAGGCTGCCCGTTTCCAGCTGTGTGTCCTTGGGCAACCTCTTTGAGCCTCCGTTTCTTCAGCCGTAAAGTGGGGATACTGATGATAATAACGCCCCCACAAGGTTGTTTTAGGAATTAAATGATGTAAGCAAGCTGATCTAAGCTGGATAATCAGTGCAAGGCAGCTGGCAAGAAACGAGAGCTGTTTTCATTTGAAAGTCCCCACGTGTCAGGGGTGGAAGCTATGGCGATGCCGACAGTTCCCTACAGAGAAGGGACCCGAGGAGGGTCCCACGTCACCCAGGGCTGTGGCCTGTTCACAGGCACGGAGGAAGCGGGGGGCCTGCGAGAGACCCGAACGCTCGCCTCCCTGGCTTGGGGAACCCACACGGGGGTGCAAGATCTCCAAGGCGGCACCGGCTGGGTGAACGTCAGCATGTGGCAGCAGATGCCATTTCCAAGGCCGTCTTGCCTCTGGAGTGGCCAGTGATCGGGGACCCTGATGGCACTTCAGGAGAATCTTGGGGTGGGGGAGCTGGGAGCACCTCCCAACTCGTTTAGGCTTAGGCGGACCCCATGCAGCCAGAGGGCGATGTCCAGTGATGCTGGTGATGGTGGGCCCCGCGCCCCCTGCTTGCGGGCCGGCCTGGCCCCGGGTAGGCCACTCGGATCTGCGTAAGACGTTTCACTGTGATTGGTGGCAACCACTGTCTCTGTTCTCATTCCCTTTGTCACCCCTCCCTGAGATGGGTGGCACCAGAATGGCCATCGACATGTCTGGGATCCAGTTAAGGAGGAAGTGAGCTGGGGACATATTCGATTCGGGCTTATGAGGCGTATCTATGCAGTCTGTGGACATGGCTGTCTGCAGCCGGGTCATCGCGGGCTGTCCTGCAGTGGGCAGGGCTTCTGGGGGTCCTCTGCCACGCTTGGAGCTCACCCAGCACGGAGCTGGGGAGACGCAGGGCCAGGGAGGGTGGAGGTACCTGCGCCAGACTCAGCCCGGGCCGTGCGGGGAGCCACAGGGCAGGGTAGGCAGTCTGGAGTTGCGAGCGGCAGGCGTTAGTGTGGCAGCTCTGCGTTCACAAGCAGGGGATGCGGAGGCCCAAAAGGGCAGGGGACTCACCTGGGGGCACAGGTGCAGGTCTTGGGAGGACTGCCAGGAGCTCAGTTCCCGTCTGCTCCCGCCACATGGTGGCTCGGGACTGGGGTCACCCCACGACTTCTCAAACGAAGAAACAGGCCAAAATGAAAACCGCTGATTGGCGGTTTGTGAACCCCTCTCGTAAACCACCCGTGTGCTTGTCTCCAGAATGTTCTTCCTTCACCGTCAAGGAGCATCTGCAGCCTTGCAGGATGCCACTTCCCTTTGCTGCCAGGAAGTTGCCGCAGGGTGCAAAGGTCACAGCAGTGGCCGGTGGGGTTAGAATGCGCTGGTTCACAAGCCAGCGAGCCCCCAGCGCCCCTGGAGCCGGACCCCTCGGCAAAGAGCTGCGCCTCCCAGACAGTGTTGGGTCTTGGATGTTCCTCTCCTTCCGAGAGGCAGGGGACGCCAGGTCCTGCCCCGCCCGGCCAGCAGGCAGTGGGACTGGGCCAGGAGCGGCGGGAGTAGGCAGTGCCCCCCGGTTTCTCCCAACGGGTCGGGGGATCCCAGCCCCGCCTTAGCCCGTGTTGTCCACACCAGCAGAGGACACCACTGTCCTGGTCAGGAGAGGCCCCTTCGCCTCCATTGGGCTCCCACAACCCCTGCGCCGTGGCCCTAGTAACTGTCATTGTCCCCAGTAAAATAATATTATTATTTCAATCAATTACTGGCCACACAAGTGCCTCTCGCACCCCGACCGTGTCACTTGTGCCTGGCCCGCCCGAAGCACTGGCCGCCCCGTCCACGTGATACCCGGCACCTGACCGCTGCGTGCCAACCCCCTCCCCTGTGGCCCAGGCCGCGCTCCATGGCTGTTCAGTCCCCGCCTTGGCCCCTGAGGCAGTGACCTTGTTAAAATCTGAGCCTGGTCCCGGTCGTCTCTGCTCGACCCCAGCGGCTCCATCTCGGGGACACGGCAGAGTCTCCTCCAGGCCCACAGCCCGCACGTGTCCCTGCCCCAGCCTTTCCTGTCCTTTCCTGGACTTTGTCCCCCGGTTCCTGGACGGGTCACTTGGTCACTTCCCAGACGCCCACGTGGTTTGCCTCCTCTGGTCTGTGCTCAAACGGGGACCTGCTCACCCGCCCTGCCAGGCCCGGCGCCCTGCACCGCTCAGCGGCGTCTGGCGTGCGTGGGGTCCGTGTTCTACGTCTCTCCACCGAGAGGTCAGTGGGGGTCTCGGATGCTCTGCTCACTGCTTCGCCCCCGCGCCGACGACCACGCTTGGCACATAATCGGTGCTCGTAAGTATTTGTTAAGTGGGCGAGGGACGATCCCAACGGACACGTCATGTTGTTGTCTCCATGTTAGAACAGGAGAAGTTGCGGGTCGTGGAGACGGGTGACCTGCCTGAGGTCGCCCTGTCCTTGTGTGGGTTTGGACCTGGCTCTGTCTGACTCTGAGATCCAGCTTTCGCCCAAGACCCCCACTGCCTCCTGCACACACGTGCCCCACCTGGCGAGGGAGCTGGAGCCCGGCACCCAGGCTGTGAGCTGCTCCGGGAGCGCCCGTGGAGGCGGCGGGGGCTGCATCCCGGAGCAGAGGCACCTGGGCTGAGCCGTGAAGAGGTGACGGGGAGGGGGATCTGGCTCAGCTGGCGGTGCGGGGGGTGAGAAGAGCATTCTGGGAGGGGAACACCACGTGCAAAGACAGCCAACGGGAAGATCCGGGCAGGCGACGCCATTGCCCCATGGGGCCTGATGGGGGGTCACATGGAGGTGGGCAGTGGCGAGGACAGTCGGGGGCGGCAAGCTACACAGCACAGGGCCTCCTGGGCCGTCGGGAGCAGGCTAAAGTCCGTCCGGGATCCAGTGGGACAGGAGGTGACATCCGCAGGTCTCACTGGAAAGACCTCTCCAGTGACAGGTGCAGGGCACATCGGCAGGCGAGGTGGGCGAGGCAGCAACCTGGGGGCAACGCCAGTGAGGGCTGAGGTGTGCGAGCAGACGCGAGAGGAGAGGGGGCGCCCCTGGGGCTCCCCAGAGGGGTCGGCGAGCCCCCGGGTTTCTGGCTGGGCGACTGGGCAGAAGGGAGGTGACGACGTGGGTCTAGCTTGGCGTGTGCGGAGGTTTTGCTGTGTCTGGGTCTCTCGGGGGCGAGGAGAGACCCGGGCTGCTGGAGGAGCGGCTCTGGGCCCAGGGGGGCGTCTGGGCCAGAGGTAAAGATGCGAGGGTCCCAGTGCTCACGTGTGGAGGTCACTTCAGCCTGGAGGGGATGCGGCCCCTCCAGAAGGGGGCGTCCGGAGGACAGAGGGCAGTGGCCTCAGCTCCAGGCCAGACCAGCGGCTGGTGCCGGCCGCGCCGCCCCCTACTGCAGCCACGGCACCTGCTGTCCAGCAGAGCTGCTGGCGCCGGCCCGCTCCGGCCCTTTCTGACCCACGAGGCCAGTCGGGGCTGAGAGCTGCATCCTCAGAGTCCTCTGCTGCTGCCTCTGGTTCACAGGGTCAGTGTGACTGAGGCAGATCGGCCATTATTGAGCAGCAGAAAAAGAAAAAAGTATAGATTTTGGGCTCTTGCCAACGCTTCAAGGGGACAGCAGCTGAGAGGACTCGCGATTTCAAGCGCACACCCCGCCTCGGGCTGCGCCCTCCCGGCGCCCCCTGCGCTTCCCGCAAATCCGCAGGGAGGGCCGGAGAGCGTCTCCCGGCGGCAGCGAGGGGTAGCGAGCGTCCACCCGGCTCCTCGTCCGTCCCCGCCCCGCTCGCAGCTCTCTGTGTGACCTGGGACCGTAACCGCCAGAGATCGCACAGCTGCCGCCTGGCCTCTGAGTGCCAGACCCGCCTCTCTACATCACCACTGGGTGGGAGCTCGAAGCACCCCCAGGTTTATCTTCCAATCATCGACTCAATGTCACCCTCGGGTGCCCAAAGGTACCCTCGACCCAGCACACCCCAAACCGAACTGGGGATCCCCTCGCCAGGCCCAACCTGGTCCTCCGGGGTGCTCCCCATCTTAGGGAACTGTGCCAAGGCCCACGTGTGGCCGTCACCCCGACACATCCTTCCAAACCCTGCTCAGGGAGTCCCGTCCTCGGGCTCTCTTGGACCCCGCGATCAAGTTCTACCTCGTGCCGGCGTCCCAGCCTCCCTCCGAGGACCGCAGCCCCATCCTGCTCCCTGGACCGCGGCCACCGCCGGCTCTGTCGTCTGCCAGCCACCACGGCCTCCCCAGCAGCTTCCGCCCTCTCTCCCCACGTGCGCCTTCGAAGCCCAGCCTTGGTGACAGTCCAGAGACCAGCAGGAGGCAAGCAGAGATAAGCTTGTGCCTCAGGAATGCGAGGCCAGCGGGACAGCAGCCTTAACACGCCCAGCAGGGTTGGGGGAGGTGCGGGGTCCAGCCCCGGGGACCACAGCCTGGGGAAAGGCTCCGAAACGAGGGTGATGTCAGAGCTGGCCTTTGGGACATGGGAGGCCAGGCCATGAGGACTGGAGAGGAACTGCAGGCCGTTCCTCTACCTGGGGTGACACTTGGGGAGGTGGCTGTGTGTCCTTCGGCTCCGGGACAATCCAGAGCTGGTACCAAGTTTGGGAATAAATGAATAACACTCACAGACGTCACGCCAGCGTTTACTGTGTGCCAGGCCGTGGTGACACTTGACGTGCATGAACTTCACAGACATACGGATGGAGGAGCGGGGGCTCAGGGAGGCTCTGGGACTTGCTCAAGGCCACACACAGAGCGTAACCAGGCCTCTTGGCTGCACCTGGGGGCGGCCGTCTTGCTTAGGGTGGGCCACGAGGTCCCAGGCCCTCACATGGCCGCGGCCCAGAGGGCATCTCTCCAGACCCTGCAGCTTCTTCTCTTCATCAACCCCAGGGCTGGGGCCCCCTCGCACCCCAGCTTTGGGGCAGGAATGCGGTGGCTCTCTGCTGAGCCTCACGCCCATCATCCGCCCCAGGCCTTGCAACAGCCGAGTATTATCACAGTGGGGCTGCGCGGCGTCCGTGAAGGTTGGCAACTGTCCCACGTCCGTGTGCATCCAGGACTGGAACCCCAGCCCACCAGCCACCCCCGGGGCGACCAACTGGGGTCCCCGCCAGCTCTGTGCCGCGCCCTGTTTCACGCCCGTTACCGGGGTCAATCCCATCATCCTCGGATGACCTAGTGATGTCGGAACCACTGTCGCTCCCCGATTATGGACCTGGAAACCGAGGTGCAGAGAAGGCGTCGCCCCGCCAGGGCCTCCCGGCTCAGCCAGTGAGAGTCCGAGCGGCAGGTAGAGCCGGGCGGGGGGCCCGCTGTCACCTCTCCCTACGCTCCCTGCGTAGAGACGACCAGAGTCAGGAGAATCCTGCCCTCGGATCTGCATCCCTCCCACGAAGCTGAGAGGCAAGCGCCTCGTGTTTGCTGAGCACCTACTACGTGCCAGCCCATCTCACACCGTTACTTTGCAAGGCGAACACTCTTACCTGCGTTTTGTGGACGAGGAAATGAGGCTCGAGGAGACAGAGCCTGCTCGCTGCAGGTGACCTGGTCGGGGGCGGGAGCTGTGGGGGTGCCCGGGACACCAGAGTCCCCGCTGGAGATGCCCAGAGAGGCGAGAGCTCCTCCGGGCAGAGTGGCCTCCCATTTCAGTGGCCTCCCCTTCCCCTGCTTCCCGCCCGGGGAGAATTAGGTGGCGAACGTTTTCAAAGCGGGGCTGGCAGAGGAAGGTGGTCGGAGGAAGGAAACGTGCAATTAGGAGCTGCGGAGCGGCTTCCGTCGTGGGGTCGGGCTCCGCCGTAAGCACTCGGGGTGGCGAGGACTCCGAGGACTCTGCTCCTCCTCTGGCTGGGGTCCCTGCCAGCTCCGCAGGGCCCCAGGAGGGGCTGGGCCCAGGCGGGGACCCCAGCAGGGAGGTGACGGGCGGCCAGCCTCGGACTAGGGAGGTACCCGGGGCTGTGGGAAACTCCCATTCCCAAGAGAAGCTTCTTCCAGCAGTGTGTGCCGGCCTTACAGAAAGGAAATATTAACATTATAATTACAATTCTGTGTGTTTAATTAAGTTATTAAACAGGCCCGGCCTACGGGAGAGAGGGAAAAAGGCCCCGAGTTTCATTCTAATTGTTTCTCCCAGGATGTAATTAGAGCTTTTCAGGAGGAGTTGGGGCCAGAAAAGGCGGCGGGCTCTGCCGGGCCTGGGCTTGGGCCTGGGGCCTGTGCCTAAGTCTGGGCCTGGTTCTGGGCCTGGTTCTGGGCCTGGGGCCTGGACCAGTATCCTTGGACGAGGCTCTGCTCTGAGAACAGCTGCCATGAGGGCAGGGATTCGGGCCCGTTGGCATCCTCGTGCCCGGCACGTAGTAGGTGCTCAAGAAATCGCTGTGAAAGGAGCGCCTCGTGGGCGGTGAACAGCTGAAGGGGCTGGGAAGCTGCCCTGGAGATTCTTAGCAGACGGCTGTTCCAGAAAAGACGAAGCCGCTTCTTGCTGGACTCAGGGCTGGAACACACTGCTTTGGCCCCCTGGGCGGTCAACATTGGTGCCCACCTGGTGGTGGGCGCTGTCATATATATCGACCTTCACCTTTTCCTTCAGTCTCTGCTCCGGTCTCTGGTATCTGAGGAGGGAAGGTCACCCCTGGGAAGGGCCCACATGTCCCCCTGCTGTGGCTCCAGGCCCTGCACCTCCTTAAAGGGACAGCTTGAAGGTCCCAGGGCCCCAGGTCTCCCAGAGTTCAGACAGCAAAAGCTCTTCCCCCAGACCCTGCTCCAAGGCCCCCGGTGGATCCTCTGCTGAGGGGGGCCCAGGGAGGGTGTGGGCCCCGGGCAGGCCCCAGATCCGGTTCTGCGCTCGCCCAGCCGACAGCTGCCCCCAGGCTCCGTGCAGAACCTCCCGTCGGACGGGAAGTGTCTCGTTCCAGCTGGCGCAGCCTCATCGAACAGTCAGGCTTTGTAAGTGTGGACAGCTGCAGGGACGGGGGCCGGCTCTGTGCTGGGGGCAGGGGCCGGCTAGGGGGCTGGATTTGGGAAGCTGACGGGGGGAGGCCAAAGCCAGCAGCGTCTCCCAAGCGGGTGGGCGGGTGAAGATCACAGAGATTTGGTTCAAACAGAGCCTCCTGAAAAGCTGAGCCCCTTAGGTGGGTGCGGGGAGTGAGGCTAATGTGGGTGGGGGTGTGACCATGAAAAGGAGGACTGTGTAGAGAAGGCGGTAGGAGCTGGGGCTACCTACTCTCCAGGGCTCCTGCTCTCTCCTGGCACAAAAGAGCCATCCTTCAATGGGTGACACTGAAACAGCCATAAAGCCAACCATTTCGGAGGGATGGGAGGGTGTGGGGACCCATCCTACACACAGCCATCCATGGTCATACCTATCTAACATCCATTCAATACTCCATTTGTTCATCTATCTACCTATCTGCCATCTATCTAAATTCATTCATCTATCTAGCATTCCATACTTCCATCTAATTCATCTATCTATCTGTCTATCTATCCACAATTCCGGTTTCATTCCATCATTCGCATTACCATTTCCATTCATTCCATCATTCATTCAACATTCCATCATTCATCTATCATTCCATTCAATGTATTCAATTATTCTATTTATTCATCGATTCATTTCCATTCATTCCATTTCATTCTATTCCATTCGAATATTCATTCCATTCATTCCATTCATTCTATTCAATTCATTTCATTTCATCATTTAATATTCCATTCCATTCCATTCATCTATTCATTCATTCATCATTCCATTCCATTCATTCATTACTCCATTTCCATTCATCACTTCCATTTCCATTCCAATTTATCATTCCATTCATTCTCATTCATTCATTCATTCCATTCCATTCATCAATGATTCCATTCCATTTGATTCATTCCATTCCATTCCATTCGTCATCATCATCATTCCATTCATTCATTCCATTCATTCCATTCATCATTCATCAATTTCCATTCATTCCATTCCATTCCAATTTGATTCCATTTTCATTGTTCCATTTATTTATTCCATCGATGACATTTCATTTATTCCATTGCTTATTCATTCCATTCTATCAATACCATTCCATTTTTCCATTTATTTGTTCTGGCATTCATTTGCACACTTGATTCTGTGTTAGGCTGAGCGATTTGGAAAACGATGAACCATTTGCAGAGACCATGATGCCTCTGGAAGAGAGAGATTTGCAGGTCAGATGGGCACACACCTCAGTCTAAACACACGGGCTCTGGAGTCAGAGAGATCTGGGTTTTAATCCTAGTCCTAGTACTTTCTTTCTTATTCTCGTGTTGGTCACTGAACTTCTCTAAGTCTCTGTGTCCTCACCTGGAAAGTAGGGCTTGTCATTTCGTCCCCATGATGTATGGCATCATGATGTATGGCATCATGGGGACGAAATGACAAGCCCTACTTTCCAGGTGTGACTTCATCTAGTCTCATTTCTATGCCGATGCCTTTCAAACATCCATCTCCCAACGTGGACTCCCTCCTGAATTTCAGACCCATATCTCCAACTGTGTATGTTAATGTCTCTAATTTTTCAGTTCTAGAATTTCCATTTGGTTCTTTATTACAGTTTCCATTTCTCTGCCTAGTTTCCTTATCTGTTCCCTCATTAAGACTGTATTTTCCATTACTTCTTCAAGCATACTTTTCTTTAATTTTTGGAACCTAGTTATAAGAGCTGCTTTGAAAGTTTTGTTTGCTAAATCTATTATCCAGGCCATCTCAGAATTGATTTCTATTGACTGTTCTTTTTCCTTCTTGACTATGGGTCACCTTTTCCTGTTTCTTTGTGTGTTTGGTAATTGTTGATTGCATATTAGACATTATGGATGATATATTGTAGGAATTCTGGATTCAGATATCTTTCTCGGAAAAAGGTTGATTTTTATTCCATTAGGCAGTTCAACTACTGACTGGTTACTCGAACGTTTGTGGTCTTGGCTTCCTTACTTGCGATGGTGGATCTGTGGAAAGCCCTAGTGTCTCCTCAAAAGATTTAACTTGGTGAGAAACAAGCCCTGAACTGCAAATCTTGAGGCTTGGTTTTGGGCTTTGTCGTGAAAGGTCTCCAGTAAGCTTTACTCTGAGGTGTGGTCTTTATCACTAAGATGAGGCCTTCGGGGTATCCTAGCCTAGATGCCTGCTGGTAACGAAGTCTCTCTACTCTGATCGGGCAAGCACCCCAAAGTCCCCCGGCACTGCCTGACATCCAGCATCTCTGTTCCGCTCTCAAACTTTTAGGGATTGAAACAAAGTTTTAAGCCTCAGGTGGTCTCACCAACACCCAGGGACCCTCACACAAACTTCTTCTGCTCCTCTGCACCAACTTACTTACTCTCTTGCTCCCAGCCCTGCAGATTCCAGCTGCTTCAGAAACCCCGAACTCTCACGTCGGCCCCTTCACTTCGGTGGGACCACTGAGTTCTACTTGGATGCCTGCTCGCTGCTCCATGATCAGGGAAGTGTCCCAAGGCATGGATCTAGGGAGAGCACAGGGCTCGTCTCATGTTTTCTCTTTCCTTGGGGATCCGAGTCTTGCTCTGCCTGTGATGCAGTGTTGAAAATGGTGGCTTCATACGTTCCATCCAGTTTTACGATTGTTTGCGATCCAGTTCTGGTTACTGTGCCATGACCAGAAGTGAGAACTCACTATCTTACCCCAAACCTTCCTCTGGAGACTTACTATAATCCAGCCATTCCTCCAAACCAGAATCCTGGGAGTCATCTGCGGTACCACCCTCTCTCTATGACTTCTTGTGAGAGTTCCATCAGCAAAATCAGCCCCTTTGACATTTGTTGGATCTCTTGGACCCATGGAAATTTATTTCTCCACTCCCATGGCCCTAGCTAGGCTACAGTCTGTCCTCACCGAGACCACTCCCACAGCCTGCTCACTGGGCCCCCGTGCTCCAGCCTGGCTCTGTTCCACCCCGTCCCCCCACCCCACCCAGCAGCCCGACAGCCCCTATTCATTCGATAAGTCTTCCAGAAAACCCTGCTATTGTTGTCTTGACTGGCACCTCTTGAGATCTGCCCCCGCCCGTCTCCAAGTCACCCCATACTGCCACTTCTTACGTTCCTGCCACACGGATCTACTTGTGGCTTGCAGATGATGTCATTGCCTCTCTTCTCATAGCTCTCACTTGGTGGGTCACCGGATGCCGTCCTCCGGGGATTGTGCCTAATGAAGACCCTTTAGACCTTTTTGGGGAACCTTTCCTGATCTCCCAAGCCTGAATTAGATGCTTTTTTTTTCACAAACACGGCATCTGTGTTTTTTTCCCCCCAGAACAGGCTCCGAGCTCCTCAAAGGGACGAGTGGCAGGTTTACTGTGTCCCCCCCAGAGCCCGGCCCAGGGATGTGCCCGCTCACCGTTTGGTGAAGGAGTCGGTGCCCTGGGCTGTGGAAGGACCAGTAGGGGGAGGTGTTCGTGCGCCCTGATGCTGGAGGTGGAGCCCAGGCATTTCCTGACCAAGACGCCAGCCCTGGACAGGGAGGGGACGTTTCCACAGGCTGACCGCCACTGGCGACGATTCAGGGGGCTCGGATCCCTGATGGTCCCACGCAGGGAAAGAGGCAGTGAGAGCTCCTTGCAGAAAGTGAGCCACCCCCAAGGATGGGGGTGCTGCAGACAGGGTTGTGTGCACGTTGGTCCTCAGATGCTGTATCCGGGGCCACCTGTAGCCTCTTGAGGACCCTGGACCCGCTGGAAGACCTGCGATTGGATGAGTGTCTTGCTCCCCCTCCTTTAGCCACGTGCCTCCCCTTCCCGATGTACCCCCATTCATGGTAGGAAACGCCACCAGACACCTCTGTTCCTGTGACATTTCAGCCTCTGGCCTCAGCCACATTCCAGGATCCCCCAAACCAAGGACATTTTCTCTCTCTCATCATGCACCTCCTGCCTCCACATTCCAGGGCCAGACCCTCACCCGGGGACGTCACGTCCTGGTTGGCGGGTACCCTGGGCCCAGGGGTGCCCTCCTTTCCTGGGGCCAGGTCTCCGAGGAACTGCTGCACAGGGTGCCCCTGTCCTGCCTCCCCAAAAGTCTTTTTGGGTCATTTCGGTCTGGTCTCTCTCCTCCAACACCATCACAGTTCGGGTCCAGATCACAATGCTCACGTCACGACATCTCTCCTTTGGGGGCACCTCAGGCAGGCTGTGTCCCTGGATTGAAGGTCACATCTTCCCTTCAGGCAGCCCTCTGTGAGAGTCTCTCCTTCCAGGTTTGGAGAGTGGTGACTTCCCCTATCCCTTTAGCCTAAATAAGGGTGGCGGTAGCCCTGGGGTGTGGCGCGCTGCTCACCCTTCACAGTTTCCCTGCCCTCGGCGGTTTTCCCAACTCGAGTCATCTCTTTCCTGGTGGAACCCTGACTGACACAGAACCCTACCCTGTGGCAGCCCAAGGGGGCACTCGGTACCCCAGAGAGGCCTCCTGCCATGCCGCTGCTCCCACAGCAGACTTTGATGGAGGACACCCTCGGCACCGCTCAGGACCACTGAGCCATTCTCCCAGAAAGCTGGTTGAAAGCCAGAGAGATCTCATTCCGAGTGGGGCTCCCAGGCCCATGGGTGAGTGGCAGAGACAGAAGGCCAGCCTAGTGAAGTGTGGCGACAGCGTGGGGCGCTGACGTCTGTGGGCTCTGGAGTCACAGAAGCTTGGGTTTGAGGTCTACCTCTTCCTGCTATTCACTGTGTAATCTTGGGGGCCCCACTCCATCTCTGAAACTCAGTTCCTTTCCAAGTTGCACAAAGGAGTCAACAAAAGACAGTGCGGAGCCCCAAGCACCTACCGCAGCCTCCAGCAGCCTCAGCAACGCTTCTTAGGAGGGCAATGTCCCCAGCTTCCCTGGCCTGCATGCTGGGTGAATCGCTGCTGAGCCAAACTTAGTAAGTTCCCAAAGTAGAAACCTTGTCAGATCTCAAAGAATGTCAGCCCCAGTGACTCACGTGTATTTCTCCCCCTAAAACAATCACAGGCCTTTGGGATCAGCTCAGCCACCTCCGAGAGGCATCGCAAAGCTGTGAGTGGAACGCTGGGTTCCGGCCACAGAAGAGCTGGGCCCAGGCCCAGAAAGAGGTCCCGCTAGGAAAATCTGATTCAACCAGCTTCTCCTTTCTGGTTTAGGTTCACAGTTCCCTGGCTGTGTCTACAGCTAAGACCTAGGGCTCCGGGATGAGTTGCCCAGCGGATGGCGATGGTCAGGTTTTTGCTGTTATGGTGATGGTGTTGTTGGTGATGGTGGTGATGGGTTGTTTTTTTTTTAATGGTAGTGGTGGTAGAGTTGATGACGGTGATGGTGGCGGTGATGGGCTGTTGCTAATGGTGATGGCGATGCCGTCGTTGATGGTGGTGTCGGGGATCCAGGCGGTGAGGGTGGGTTGTTGCTGATGGTGGTGGCGGTAGGATGTTAACATTGTTGGCGGTGGTGATGAAGATGGTGTTGACGCCTCACAGCCTGAGTAGTACAGGAAGATTTAAACGCAGAGAGCCCGCCCGCTAGTCCCTATTCTGCTACTCCCTGGTGAGCTGGAGCGATTTACTCAGTCCCTCGGTTTCTTCATTAATAAAAGAAGAATGATTCCGTCTCCCTTTCTGGGATGTTTGGGGATCAGAGTGGCCAAGGTCTGTAAATGTCCATGCTTAAGTGGCAGTCTTGGAAGTTGCAAAGCTATAAAGCTCTGAGCACATGCCAGCTGTGCAAACAAATACCAGCACCTATGGAGTGAGGCCGTAGTGGATCGTGGCTTCTGTGATTGTTTTTCTGGTGGATCAGGATTCCCCTTTCCTTTGAAAAATTCTAATACTGTCTGTCCCCCTCAATGTGGTTTGGAGGAGCCTGGCAATCCTAGAACCCCACGTCCCCTGGTCCAGGGGCGGCCATGTGGCCCAGGCTGGGTGGGGCAAGCAGAGCATTCCTGGGAGTTTTCCCAGCAGAGGGTGCTGTCATTTGGCTCAAGACTCACAAAGCTGCCTGGGGTTTCCAGCAGGCATTTCTCGTACCCCATGAAGGGTACGAGATGCAACGCAAGGCCTAAGGATAACATGGAAGAGAAGCAGAGACGAGCGTAACTGAAAGAAGACAGCAAGAAAGAGGAAGAGAAAGATGACGGAGGGACTTTGTTTGAGCACCTGGATCCAGCTGTACCTGAAGACGGCTGATCACCTCCCAGACCTCCGGGTTACACAGGCCCGATGGCAACCGCGGGGAGCTCGAGGCGGGTGCCTGCATTTTTCAAACCGAAGCGTCCTTCCCGACATCTCTAACGTCCTCAGCCTCCTAGACCTTTCCAAGAAAGCAAAATTTATAGCGGGGCTGACTTCCAAGTTTGAGGACAAAAGACTCTTGTCTCATCAGACCCAAATCTAGCTCCTTTGCCCCCGTTTCCAGGGAACAAGTTGGGACTGACCCAGCTCCCGAATATCAAGGGACAGAGTTCTAGATCTGCTGCGGCCACCATGTCCCCAGGGAACACCTTTATAGGAAAACATTATAAACCGGAAACTGCCGTGACTGTTTTCTCTGGCTATGTAAACAAAGTCTCACCTAAACTGTTTGAACAATATAGGAATGCATGAGAAAAATGTCCAAACCAGCCGATAGCCGCCCCCGCCTCCAGAGGTAAGCGCGGGGCACCTACGGTCCTTTCTCCAAGTCTCCCAGTGTAAATATTTCGTTTCCTGTTGGTAGAATGACTACTTGCTATTTGGGAACTTTGTCCAGGCACTAACGTATCATGGAACCTTCTGGACACTGAACGCATCTCTGCACCCTGAGCAGAGCTGCTCGGCAACGTCACACGGGCGTCTTTGTTTAATCCCCAATGATGCGTATTTAGGCTGTTGCCAAGTTTTGACTGTTTTACAAATCTCTTTAGCATATGTGCAGATTTCCCACGTGTCCGATCATTTCGGTGGGGGTATTTCCTAGAAAGAGAGCTGCTGAGTCAGAGAAGGTGACTATTTTAAGGACTTTTGATGCATTCTGCTCATGGGTTCCCAGCGGGGTTGAGGGTCCGTGTGGAGGGAGATGCCGAGCTCCCCACTGATGGCAACGCTGGGTTTTATTCACTCCAGAGAGGCGGGGAGAGAAGTCAGTGAGCAGGTCCCACTTGTAGGAGCAGTGGCTTTTTTGGTGCTCAGTACAGGCTACTGTCCTCTTTGGGAAGAAAAGGTGGCCAGAGGGGAAGGAGGAGGTGGCATCATGGGTGGTGGCTCTGTTAGACATTCCAGGTTGGTTTTATCATGGAAAATCCCGCATCCCAGGAAGCCCCCTCCACCTGAGCAGACCCGGATAGTTGATCACCTACGTCCACCTTCTGGGGCTGGCCTCCTGAGCCCCAGAAGTACTGCTGGGACACTGTGTCCTTGTCCCTGGGACAGCAGGTCCCGCTGGTGCCTCCTAACTGGCTTCTGGGAAGGCGTGTGCTGAGAAGTGGCCAGGCCAACTGCCCGGGCAGGCTTGGCCCCCGGCTAGCGGAGGCTGGCAGCGCAGACTGGGCCCAGGTCCTCTGAATCCAGGAGCCCGGGGCGCTGTGCCTGTTCCCACGCAGCAGGTGTCTTGCAGTAGTCCAGCTGGTAAAGGTACTAACGCCGGAAGCTCACAGGCTGTCCCCTCTTCCCATCCCCCCGCGACACACAGAGGAGGGGACCCAGGCGCAGAGAAGGGAAGTGACTCGGCAAAAGTCATTAGCTCTGAGTGGCCAGAGGGGCAACTGGAATCCAGGTGTCCTTACTCCAAACGGGTCCCCTCTTTAGCCCTGGCCCCACGCGCATGGTACACTGCATTGAGAAAATGCCACTCTGCTGTCTGCCACTCTAGAGCGTTCGCGTTTTCTAGAATTTTATATAAACAGCATCACATAATACGTACTCTCATTTTGCCCAGATTCTTTTGGTCTGTACAATCATTTTGAGATTCATATATATTGTCACATGGATCAAAAGTTGCTCCCTTTTATTTCTGAGTAATATTCCTCCATGTGGATGTATATGGTTGGTTTCTAACCATTTACCTATCGATGGATGTTTGGGTTGTTTCAAGGTTTGGGCCACTATAAATAAAACTGCTGTGTACGTTTGTGCACGGGTTTTTGTATGAACATACACTTTTATTTCTCTTAGGTAAATGCCTAGGGGTGAGGTGACTGAGTTGTATGGGAGGTAAATGTTTAGCTTTTGAAGAAACGGTCGTTTAACGTTCCCACCAGCCGAGCGCGAGAGCTCCAGTCCCTCCACACCCTTGCCAACGCTTGGCATTGCGACTCGAAAATTGCAGACATCCTACGAGGTGCATCACGATATCGTCTCGTGGTTTCAATTTGCATTTTCCTAACCACAAATGACATCGAGCATCATTTCATGGGCTCGTTCGCCAGCGCTCTATCTTCTCTGTTCAAATCTTTCGTTCGTTTTTAGTGGGTCGTTTACTTTTTTATTATTGCCTTTGTGTGGTTTGGATACAAGTATATTTGTATATTCTGGATGCGAGTCTTTCCTCAGATATACGATTTGCAAATATTTTTCTCCCAGTTTGTGAGTTGACTTTTTATTCTCTCAACAGTGTATTTCAAAGAACAGAGATTCTTACTTTTGATGAAATCTAATTTATCCATTTTGGGGGGCGGGTTGTATCTCAAAAATCTTGGCCTAATCCAAGGTCACAAAGATTTTTCTCCTTTGTTTTCTTCTAGAAATTTTGCTTCTAGATTTGTGATCCATTTCGAGTTCATTGTTACATACGGCATAACGTGTCAATCGAAGTTCTTTTTTTCCACATATGAATATTTAGTGGTTTCAGAGGTATTAGTTGAAAACACTATCGTTTTTTTACTAATTGGCCTTTATGCTTTTGGCAAAAATCAATGAACCACATATGTATGGGTCTGTTTCTATACTCTGTACCATTCTATTGATCTCTTTGTCTATCGCTGGGCCAAGAATGTAACGTCATCTTAGATGCTTTCAAGAGTCTGTCTTCGTGGCAGCAGCCTCCAAGACGGCCTGTAGTTCCTACAGGGAGCGGCTGAGGCCTCCTACCAACAGCCACGTGAATGGGCTCGGCTCTTTCAGCCTTTAGATCACTGCAGGGCTGGTCAACATCTTGACTGCAGCCCCACGAGAGACCCTAAACTCGAACCCCACAGCTAAGCCTTTCCCAGATTCCTGACCCTCAGAAACGGTGTGAGATAATAAACGTCTGCCTATTTTTAAGCTGTGCTAAGTTTGGGGTAATTTGTCACGGAGCAGTAAATAACGAATGCCCTTTGTGGTTTTAAGCAATTTGATTACGATGTGCTTTGGTGGATTTTTCTTCGTGTTTCTTGGGTTTGCGTTTCACTGAGCTTCTTGGATCTGCGAATTGACAGTTTTCATCAAATTAAGAAAACTTTTGGCCATGATTTCTTCGATTATTTTCCTGCTCCCCTCCTCTTTTTCGGAGAGTCCTTTGATGTATACATTGGGACCCTGACGTTCGCTGTCACTGTTCATTTCTCTGTTGGTCTTATTTTTTCCCCTGTGTTTCGTTTTGGATAATTTCTTTTTCTCCGTCTTCACATTCACAAATCCTTCCTTTTGCGATGTCTCATCCGCCCATAATCTCATCCAGCGTGCATTTCGTCTGAGAAATTATAGTTTTTATCTCTAGACATTCAAGTTGGGTCTTTTTGAGCCTTATGTATTTCTACTTCACATGTGCCATCTTTCCTCTAGCTTTAAAAAACGAAACGTTTTATTTCAGAATAATCTTAGATGTACAGAAAACACATCAAGTTAGCACCGAGTTTCGTATACCTCTCACCCAGTTTCAGTCTACTGCTAATGTTTTCATCCTGCATGACTATGGCATAGGAATATGGTTTATTATAAAGTTCTCATTCTCTAATTCTATTAACTTTGTCGTTTTGGGGTCAGTTTGATGGATCGTCTCTTCATCTGGGGTTGTATTTTCCTGCTGATTTGCACGCTGATAATTTTGGATCGGATGGTTGACATTACACGTTTTACTTTGTCAGGTGCTATATATATATTTTTTATTCCAAAAAGTATTCTCGATCTTTGCTCTTGGGTGTAGTTAAGTTTACTGGAGACGATCTGATCCTCCTTGGTCTCACTTTTAAGATTTGTTAGGTGGGACCAGAGCGATGTTTTGTCTGGGGTTAGTTTTACCCCACGACTGAGGCAAAATCTTCCCTAGTATTCTAACCGATGCCCGGAGGATTGTGAGATTTTCCTCTCCGGCTGTTGGAGTCTGGCGCATTTCCCAGCCCCGGTGCTCAGGGCACTGTTCTCTCTTATTCTTGTCCCACCCTCAGGTGGCTTCCTCACGCGGGTCACTAAAAGTGTGCAGCTGCCACCTGTTAAATGAACTTAAGCCGGCTCGCCTCCTGTGCCTTTGAAAAGTTGAGTTGCCCAGAAATGGGAGTGGCCTGCTATCCGCTTCCATTTCCATATTGGCCCAACATATAGGCAGCCACCACGGACAGATGTGCACAATCCTAGTGGGTGCCGCTCACTGAGAACGGGGCCGACCTTAAAGAGCCAGAACTAAGAAACAAAGAGAAAGAAAACCCAGTCTCTGACCTTATGGTTCGAGCTTCTGGATCAAGCCGTGCCTGATACCGTGAATCCCCTGTGTTTTTAAATCTAGCCTGAGCTGAGAGTTCTTTTCCTTGCAATGGGAAGCATCCTCCATGACACATTTAATGATCAATGTGGAGAGTCAGGGAGAAGGGACCATCAGAGATGCAGCCCAGGTCTCCAGCCCAGGGGACAGGGGACCGTGAGGCCGCCACTAGGTGAGAAGCATCTGAGGAGGAGGAGGTCAGGTCTGGGAGCTGGACGATGATTAGAGTTTATGAAGGGTGTCCTTTGTCTTTAGGTCACTGACTCATCAGATGAGACTTGTTGTAAAAGGCTTTGCAAGGTGTAAAGCTCTGGGCACCTGGGGTCGGGAGATGTGAGAGACGGCGCGTTAGTTCACATCTCCTTCCCATGCAAGAATGGGATGTCCCCACGGCTGTCTGGCGACTTGGCAGTGCCTCCTGTGGAGAGGGCCTGCATCTCTCTCTGGCATTGCTGGGCTTGTCCCTCCGCTTACCTGAGCCGGTGGAATGTGAGACGGTGCCCTCCTGAGTGGGAACATTAAGTGCCCTGAGTGTTGTCATAAGAACCGAATGTCCTACAGCGGGACCGTGCCTTCGGCTTGGACCCTGGCATGAAGAATGTGGGACTGGCCTGCAGCTACCACGTACGATGCATGAGACACAAATCCTCACCTTTGAGATGTGGGGCAGCTCACTGCCATGGCAGAGCTGCCAGGGGCTGTCATGGCTGCGTTGCCTTTGGCCTGGGGTTCGCCCTTCTGCTCACACCCAGGAATCTGGTCCTGGCTAAGCCCAGCATCAGAACACGTGGTTCTGGGCAGAGAGGAAAGTCAAGACACAAGTGTCTCAGACTGAAAAAGATCGGGTTTATGAAAGTATCATTCACATGCAATAACAGCCGCCAATTTAAATGTACAATTCAACCAGGCGACGAATGTACACAGTTGGGCGATCAGCGCCTTTATCACGAAATAAAACACTTCCAGGAAGGTCTCTCATGCTGCTTCGCACCCGGTCCTTCCCCACCTGCAGGTAATGACAGATCCGCCTCCTGTGGCTACCACTTCGGTGTGCCCGTTGCGGATGCCACTCCGACAGAGTCCCGCGCCCCGTGCGCTCTTGCGGATCTGCCCCTTTGGCTCGGCACGACGGTGACGAGATTGCCTGAGCCTGTGCGTGCCTATGCGTGGCTCCTTTTATCGCGAACCCGCCCTAGATGGTTGGTCCATTCACGAGTCGATGGCCACTGGGCGTGTTCCGGTCCCTGCTACTATGAACTCTCGTGTTTGAGCCTTTTCGTGGGCAAATCTTGTCCTTGCTTTGCGGGCACGTCGTAACAGTATATTTAAGTTTGTAAGACACTGCCAAATTATTCCAGAATGGTAGCGCGATGTCACGTGCTCCTCCCCTCGTCCCACGTCAACGTATGAGAATTCCAGATGATCTGTATCCCGGCCAACACTTGGGAGGCCCCACCTCTGAAATGCAGCGCTGTAGTGGGTGTGAAGTGGCGTCTCGCTGTGCTTTCAATTAGCGTCCCCAGGATCACTGCGCTTCAGTGTGCTGGTTGGCCCGGTAGAGAGCTCCATCTGGGGAGCGTAAGCTCGTGGCCTTTGCCCTTGTCCGTATGGGGTTGCGCATCTCAAGACCGAGTTGCCAGCGTCCCTTACACATTCCGAATAAAAATCCTCGGGCAGAGACGTGCGTTGCAAATATTCTCTCAGTCTATGATTTGCCTCTTCAGTTTTCTTCACCGTGGTTTTGGAAAAGCCGGATCCTTCCATTTGGGCGGAGTCCGTTTATCGATTTTTTTTTTTTTTTTTTTTTTACTTTTGTGGTTAATGCTTTTTTTGTCCTTGCGATGACTTCATGGGCCCATGAGTCATCTTGCAGTTAGTTGTCTCTGACTGCTTATTTCTCTGCTGTGGGTCATTTTCCTGTTTTTTTTTTTGTTTTGTTTTTTTGTTTTCTTTTTTCACGGAACCTCGTGAGGGATACATTCTAGTCTCTTTCATCCCTCTGGAGAGTCTAGAGTTTTGTCCTAGCAGGTAGCTCCATTTCCTCTCTGCCCTGAACTAGTAAGTACTTGACTTCGTATTTTGTTGGTGGGTTTGGGGGAGTCCCAGGTGTCCCTGAGTCCCTGGCTCAGGGAGAGCCACCTTCCGCCCTGCCCCCGGGGACCCCGTCTGGGCTTGTGTTAAGTTCGTTGGGGGTTGGGGGTCTAAAGCGGGTCTTGCCCTGGAGTGTGTCCTTACCCCTGGGTGTGACTTCTCGCCAGCTGGGTCACTGAGGCTCTGCGCCCCAGCTGGAGCACTTCCCCTGACACCACTCAGCCTCTGGAGTCACACCGCGGCCCCTCGCTGGCGCCCTGCCTCACAGCTTCCAGAACCATCAGCGCCCTGAGCTCTGTCCCCTGCCTCCTCCACTCAGTGCGACCGCTGTGCTTTCCGAGGACCTGCTCGCTGAGCCATGGCGGGAACCGTCCTAGGGGATCTTGCCATTCTTCTCCCGAGCCTCCCTTCACCCACCACATGGTCACGCACAGCTGGCCATACAGTGCCGGGCGCGAGGTGCCTCGTACCTGTCGTCCAGGTGTGTGGCTGTCTGTCAGGGGCGAGTCCGTCTAGCACCAGGTTTGTCGACAGAAGTGGAAGCAGAAGTCACCCAGAGCTCTTTAGTAGACCTGCTGAGGTCTGTCTAGAACCACGAGCTCAGGGCAGACAGCCCCAAACAGGTGAGCCGCTCCTTCCGCCAGGTATACGAGCGAGGAGCTGGGATGACCGGGCAGGACGCGATGCCAGGGGAGCACCAGGCAAGACTGTGGGTCCCCAAGCTGCAGAAGAGCCAAGCACAGTGCCTGGCACACGGTGGAGCGTGATGGCAGTGTCCCCTGACCTGCGAGACCGTCTGCAGCTCCCCGTCTGTGTCCTGCCCAGGGCCTGTTGCTCTCGTGGTGTTTAAGGAAACGTCTGTCTTTCCTCTTCTCTCCCTGGAGAGGCGCAGACCGCCCAGCACCCTCACAGGGCTCCCCCGCTAGCCTCAACCCCTCCCAGAAGCACTCACTTCCAGCCCTGGCTGCGAGGGGCTCCCAGCGACAGTGCACCCACCCCTCCCCCGTCACGGGGACATCTGTGCACAGTCCTCTCCTGACCGATGTGCCGTGGGACAAAGAGGCACCACCCAAGAGGAAGGCATGACCTGGCCGATCACCCCTCCTCAGGAAAAGAGACAGAGACCCCGACTGGAACAAAGCCAAGGTCAGATCCTGACCTTGACACTGACTGTTCTGCTCCAAACAGCTCACATTTCCATGGCTCCACGTGGCCCTTTTATTATTGGAGGTACACCACAGCATCATTCATTCATTCATTCATTCATTCGTGTTGGGGCAAACATGACCTGAGTTCTCCCAGCCCGCCCCCCGCCTCTCCCGAAGGGGGGTTGGTTTCACCCGCTGTGTTCCTTCCCCTCTCGCCCACCCCCAAGGAGGAGGTGGCTGCCCTTGCTGCTTGGAGCCTTGGACCTTCTAGGATGCAGACTCAGGATGGAAAAAAGCTTTGGAGACAGAAGGGGTGGGTGGGGACTGTGGGGTGGTTTCAGGGAGGGGCCACGGGAGAAAGTACACCGATGCAGCTCTGTGGGCCTTTCCTGGGGTTCAGAGGTGCAAAGAAACTAGAACTATTCTGCAGTTAGTTACGAGTCTCTGGACTGGGACCGACACTGCTGGCTCCCTGACCCAATCGCACTCCCAAACCTTCCTGACCCTCTGCCTCCCGGGACAGACTGGCTAATCGCCCTTCTTCCCAGCATGCTTAGCCATGGGATGGCCATGTGACCTATTTCCACCACTGAGACACAAGCAGAAGTCTGTGGGAACTTCTGGGGGAAGATTTTATGTTTTTAACTTTCTTGATTAAAAAAAAAGAAAAGAAAAGACAAACACAGCCGGCACGGTCCTTCCTCTTTCTTCCTACCTTGAAGGTAGAGGTGATGGTAGAGCCGTGGCAGCCATCTTGCAGCCACGAGGCAATGAGCAAGCATGGCAAGCCGAGAGACCCACAGAGACGTCAGCCCCTGAGCCAGCAGCCCCTTACTTCCCAAACTTCCTGTGTGAGAGAGAAGACAACAGAACACAACCTATCTGTTTAAGCGAAGGTTACTTGGGGCCTGTGTCATTTTTTATTGAAAGTATTCCTATGGGACACGTAGACTGCGCGCGCGCACGCGTGTGTGTGTGTGTGTGTGTTAACCTGCAGCACTGACACTGGATCACGTGGGGCGAGGTCCCAACAGGGTCGCACGGTTTCCCACCGCCGTTTGCCGAGCGTCTGCTCTGTGAGAGGCGCGAGGTCCTGCTGGTTAGAGGACAGACAGACGGCGGTCCTGGAGGAGTCCGGCGGGGGCGGGGGAGGGGCAGGTGTCGACCAAGCAAATCGAGGGGACCGTGGGCCCTGAAGGGCGGAGCAGGGGCTGGTCTGCGTGTCCGTTCTGGAGGAGGGGAATCAGCGACAGTCCCGCTGGGAAAGTGACGCTGGCGTTTGGACCTTGTTATTATGCAGAATGTCGTCCCCTCAAATTTATACGCTGGGGTCCTCACCCCCAGTGTCTCGGAATGTGACTTTATTTGGAAAGGGGTCTTCACGGACGGAATGAAGTTCAAGTGAGGGCATCAGGGTGGCCCTGATGCAGGGTGACTGGTGTCCTTATGGAGGGGACACAGACACACACATAGAGGGAGAACGCCCTGTGAACATGAAGATGGCGCCTGCAAGCCCCAGGGGAAACCAGCCCTGACGACACCTGGATCTCGGACTTGGCCTCTGGAACCGGGAGACGATAAATTTCTGTTGTTTAATCCCCTAGTCTGACACGTGTATTCATGGTTTCTCTAATGTATCTTGTCTGAGTTTCTCTGAGCTCTTGAATTCAGAAATATATGTCTTTTACCGCATACAGGAGGTTTTAGGTTATTATTTCTTGAAAGATTTTTCTACTCCCATCTTTCTCTTTTCCTTCTGGACTGAAATGGGAAAGCTTAGATCTCTTGATATGGCCCCACAGAATTTCCGATAATCCGTTCATTTTCTTTCTCAATTTCTTTTTCTCCGTGTTCATCAGATTAGATGCTTGCCATTGCTCTACGAGTTCGTCGACTTTTGCCCCTGTCACCTCCCTTCTGCTACTGAGCCCACTCCGTGATGTTTTAAAATTTCATATATTTCAGGACGTGGTTCCATAGCGTAGCGGTGAGCACGTCTGCTTTACACGCAGAAGGTCCTTGGTTCACGCCCCGGTGGAGCCACGGTCCATGGTCTACGGCCACGCCGCCCTGAACGAGTCCGACGTCTGATCTCGGAAGCTAAGCAGGGTCGGGCCTGGTTAGTACTTGGATGGGAGGCCACCTAGGAAGATCAGGTGCTGTAGGCGTAAAAAATAATAAATAAAAATAAATAAAATAAAATTTCAAGTATTTCATTCGTTCCGGTATTTGACTATCTTTCAATGCTCTCTCTGCCCAGATGTCCTCGCTTTTCATTGCCCTGAGATACATTTTTCTTTACCTCGGGGTTGTGGTAGCTGCTTTAAACCCTTTGTCTGAAGATTTCAGTGTGTAAGTCATCTTGGCATTGGCAACTGTGGATTGTCTCATCCCTTGAGAATGGGTCAGAATTTTCTGTTTCTTTGTATGTCAAATAACTTTGGATTGTATCGTAGGCAACGTGAATGCTCTGCCGTGTAGACCCTGGGCTCTGGGGAATGTTTAGTGATTTATTACTTTTTTTAGCAGGCAACGAACCCAGTGGGGTTCAGACCATAAGCTCTGTCTCGTCTTCCGTGGGGGGTTCAGCGCTCAGTTCAGTGCTTGGTTCGGTACTTGGCTCGGCTGCTTTGGGTCCTGCCTGTGCGTACGTGGCTCAGGGTCGGGCTGGCGCCTGTGCAGACTCCTGGTTTGAAAACAGACGGTTGTTCTCAGCTCTGCCCCCAGGTGAAGAGGAATTTTCTACTCAAATGGCTAACCCTGGAATCAGCTAGGCCGAAGGGCAGGGTGACCTCGAGATCAACTGAAGACTCACCCTCCCGTTTGCTCATTCTGTCTGGGTAACAGATGTGTCTCCTTCCTTTCGTCTCTGCAACTGCCCGTAACCCATAGCAACTCCTGAGGAAAATGAGCTAATCGGCCCATGCCGACTGTAACTGTGCGGATAAGCCTTATAAAAGTAGGGTTACCCCTGAGCTCGGGGCCCAGATATTCAGAGCGCCAGCTCCTCTGGGACCGCCGGCATCAGAAACCTGAGTTCTCCAACTCTCTGAGTGCTGCTTAGTTTCTCGCCGGGCTGATTTTTCTGCAACACAGGATGTCTCCCTCACCCCTGGCCAGCCTGGGCTCCTTACCTCCAGCCAGGAAGACGACAGGGTTTGGCTCCCACATGGCACCAGTTGGGACTGGGGTTCACCTTTGGGGCAAAGTTATGAGACAAAAGAAAAGAGGGAAATCCACCCCCTCTGCAGGCAGCTCTGCTCCAAGTTTCGACCTGTGTCACAACTTGTGTTTTGCGCAGGGTGTAGACTTGTAACCAGTCGCGGGGAGGGGGAGAGGGAGGGGGAAGGGCTCACGCCAACACAGTGGACCCGCGTCCTCCGTGAGTTCGCACGTGCACCCGTGTTCATGTCGCCATCACCTAGATCGATAGAAAGGGGCATTGCTAGTCGTCCTAAACTCCCCAATCCGAGGCGGAGCCAGCTCCCCTGGGTAACCATTGTTCCTACTTATCTGACCTGCCTAGCTCGGCCCGGTGTGGACCTTATGTAAACAGAACCATGCAGGAGGCACTTGAAAACGCCTGGCTCTCTTTTATTTTTAACACAACGTCTGAGAAGGCACATCCACGCCGCTTCGCGTGGAGGTGGCTTATTACTCTCAGAGCCGGGTGACAGCGCGCCGCACGGTGCGAACAGCCCGCAATCGATTGATCCGTTCCACTGTCGATGGACCCTGGGATGTTTCCAGTTTAGGGAGCCGGGCTGGGCGGCACAGAGCAGAGAGGCCACACGCCTGTCTCCCGGAGTCACGCAGGCCTGGCTCTGCCGCACGCCGGCTGTGTGACCTTGGGCAGGTCACTGGCCTTCTCTCGGCTACAATTTCCTCATCCGTGATGTGGGGATCGTGATATTTTTACTATTTGCTGCGTCGTTATGGCGCTCAAGTTCGACGAGGCACATGAAATCCCTTCGCCCGTCGCCTGCCAGAGCAGGTGATCGATACATGGCAGCTGGTAAATTATCATTGGCGGGAGGGGACGCAGTTACGAATGTCGGCTCTGGCATCTGATGTGGATTCCAATTTAAGTGAAGCAATTGTTACTGAACACTCCGCGTAGGGCCACGCAAACAGTAAGCTCACAGGTTATCCTCATCGGAACCTGGGATTGCAACCCTGACGACCTCTGTGACATCCCCACAGTAGCTGTGACCGTTCCAACCAGACATGAGCGAGCGAGCCCCCGGTCACACGGCAGGGAGGAGCTGCAGCTGGGACTGGGGTTCGGGTGGGGGCCCTCCTCACTCCACACTGCCTTCCAGACGTGGGGGCCCTGCTCCCCCAGGTTTCGGGTGCTGTCCCTCCCCGCCCCCCACGGCCTCACCTTGAATATTAGATAGGGCCCCACCCTGGCTTCCGCTTCCGGCCAGCCTGGAAGGGGCGTGACACCCTGGGAGAGTCGAGGTGACGGCATATTCTTCTCAGGGTCCAGCGTGCAGGCCCACAGGGCTCACGGGGGTCCCCTGGCCCCTCCGTCCCCGCGTCGGCCCTGGGTCTGGGCAGGGCGCCCCCTGGCTGTGCCGGCGGTGGGCTGCACAGCTCCAGGGACACCGTTCTCCCTGGGTCATGGTGGCCCACTGCCCTGGAGCTCCTTGGGTGCGTGCTCTGTGCACAGACCTGCGCCCCACCTGCCGTTTCCCCAGCACAGGCGGTGTCAGCCCCCCCGGCGTCGATGTGAAGGGCACTGGCGGGGCGCCGTGGGGCTCTGCTCCCCAGGAATCCAGGCCCCTCTGGGGCGGTGCGGCCATCGGCTGGTCTGCAGAGGCCAGACCTCGTGACGGGCCCACCCCCGCTGAGGGGCTCTGAGGGGCCATGGGGTGCAGGTCCCAGAGTGCTCTGGGTGGTAGAGGTCAATCTCGGGTCGCTGAGCGAGATCGGGCTCCAGCATCGGGGCCGGGGTTCGAATCCACATGGCACCTGAGGACGGTTTCTTCCTTCTCTGTGCCTTGGTTTCCCCATCTGCAGAGTGGGCATGATGTCAGTGCCTGTGCACGGGGTCCTTGTGGGGACCGAGCCAGGTGGCCCAGGTGAGGAGCCGCTCGGTCGGCACAGGTTGTGCTTGTGCCTGAGGCAGCCAGGTCAGGGCAGTGCCACCGGAGGTGTCCAGGGGCCTTTGAGAGGCGCCGCGGGCCTTGGGTCCACATACCAATTGCCACCCACACAGGCTGACTGACGTCCCTTCCGATGTCACAGCGGGGCTAAGGTCACTTGGAATTGCAGAGGGGGCGGGTGAGCTGGCGGTGGGGGCAGGACAGAGTCCCCAACAGGGGACAGACGGGGCTCAGTGGCTCCCCTCAGAGAAGACCCCAGGCTGCTCCAGGTCAGGCCCGGGCTTTGTCATGGGCTTCGGGGAGAGCTGAGGGCTCTCCGCCTGCCCCGGCCCCCCGCCCCCCCACACCACAGATATCACCAGCAAGTAACCCGGGGTCACAGACTGGAGGGGCTGGGGAGAGCAGGCGAGTGCAGGGGACAGATCTGCACAGCCCCGGGCCAGGCCCAGAGGGGTTAGGGGGCAGATTGCAGGGTACTGCGGGGTGGCAGGGCACGTGGGGATCGCGATGCCTCTTCCTGTCCTGTCCCCCGCTGCCCTTCTCAGCCCAAAGAGGAGGATCAGTGTTTAGCGAGCACCCCCACCCCCCGTGTGCCGGGGAGTAACCACAGAACGCCCCTGCGAAGGGGTAGCAGTCAGCCCCCGTCCCCCATGATACTGAGGAGCAAAGGCAGGCTCGGGGATGCCCAGGCTCATACCCAGGGGCACCCAGCTTGCGAATGGGTGGAGCCGGAACGGAAGGCAGGCTGGTCTGGCCGCCCCCTCCCTGCCACTGCCTTCCAGCCTCCGAGCAGAAATGAGCCTCATCGGTTACGCATGGAGCTGCCGTGTAGCCCAGCGACTCTGCCTCTAGGTATAAACTCACGAGAAATAAAACCGCATGTCCACACAGAAACTTGTACATGAATGACCGTAGCGGTGTCATTCATAAAAGCCAAAAGGTATAAACCACCTTAATGTCCACTGACAGATAAATAAATAAATGAAACGTGGCCCATCTGTACCAGGGACTATTTCTCAGCCCTGGCAGGGAACGAAGCACGACACACACTACGAGACGGACGAAACTCAAAAGCATTACGCTCAGTGAGAGAACCAGGCATAAAAGGACCACATATTGTGTGATCCTTTTATACGAAATGTCCCAACAGGGAATTCCATAGAGACTGGAAGTAGATGAGTGTTGCCAAGGACCAGGATTCAGGGGTGGCAGCTAAAGGGTGCGGGGTTTCGTTTGGGGGGAGGTGAGGAAAATGTTCTAACACTGATTATGGTGATGGATGCATAGCTCTCAATATACTAAAAACCACCGAATTGCACACTTCAAATGGGCAAATTGTAGGGTATGTGGATTATACCTTTAAAGGTAAAATCGTTAAAGGTAAAGAAACCTAGTCAATGTGGAAGGCACCTAGCCCGGTGTCCTCCCCCTTGTAGGTAACTAAATGAATAAACAGATAAAAGATGATAATAATAAATAATAATAATAATAATAATAATAATAAATGAATAGAGACCACACAAAAAGTGCCCAGCCCCGAACTTTGCCACTTTAAAAACACTCAATAAATATTGGTTTCTGTTCCCATTCAGTTTCCCCCGCAGTGCCCACTCAGGTCCAGACACAGAGGCTGTCGGGCTATGCCAGCCAGCTGCCCTGGCCGGGCCTGGTCTGGGTATCGCGGTGCTTGGTAACCTGTAGCACGCTCACTTTGCTGTCAAGACACCTCAAGGTCCATCTGCCAAAGTAACATATCCGGAGGTGCACGGTGATAACGGATTTGGGTGATTCTGTATGAGTCAGTGCACAGCTGCTGCGTAACGAAAGGCCCCAAAATACTGTGGCTCGATCTCGAAATTAATTTCTTGCAAAAAGGGCCGACAGGCAGCCCGGGCTACCTGGGCTCCTTCCATCTTTCTGCCTAGCTGTCCTCATGAAGCAGCTTCCATGGGGTCTCAGGTGGGGAAGGGGGCAGGGAGGACACACGTCTCCACATGGCACGGGGCAGATCTTATTTGTGGCCGTGGCTTATTGCAAGGGACTCTGGGAAACGTGGCGTGTAGCCGGGCGGCCGAGCGCCCAGCTCAGCTTTCTGCGGCTTGGCAGTGGGATGGATGGGAAGGCAGGAGGGAAGAGTGGGCTGTGGCGCGCTGGGCCAGCAAGCATCGGGCATCTCGACTCACATCTGCGAGTGAGGGTGACAGTATCGAGGGCCGCTTGGGAGGGAGAATGGGGCACAGCACGCCCTCAGGAAATGGGAACTACCTCGCTGTTCTCCCTGCCCGGGTTGGGGGCCGGGGGTGGGGTGAGAGCCCCAGTGGGTGGAGTGAAGCCTGGGCACGGGGCGAGTAGAATCTGCTGGAAGCCCGGGAGACTCGGCCTCTGCCACCCTCAGCTGGGGGTGGACCAGGCCGAGGGGCCTCGGCGCTGCCCGCTGTCCCAGGTCTGGCCAAGCTCCTGCGGGCACTGCCCCACCTGTGATGCCATCTCAGCATGCCCAGGGGTCACAGCTCTTCCCTCTGCTCTGGCCCCAGACCCACTGGCTGGGCAGACGCTCGATACATTCTGTTTTGAAAGAAAACAAACTCTTTTGAAACCGCTGCTGGGAGCACAGCCTGAGAGTCTCGTCCCCTCTTTTGGGACCGGTGGACACCTGAGTTTCGGGGAAGGCTGAGGGGGAGGCCTCACGTGGGATGACCACCCACCGCCTCCGCCGAGGCGGCGTAGCCCATTACGAGAATGTCGCAATTGATGTGAGTCGAACTAGGCGCGAGATGGGGGTGACAGATGCGAGTGACGTTGTAAAGCAGACATCCGTGGACTTAGGGCACTCGGGCCCACGGGGGCCCAGGCCATGCCGTGGAAAATCGGCTCGGCCTCAGGTCTCAAAGGCGGGTTCCTGTTTCAAAGGTTCTAGGGGCCCCGGCGAGCATAGGGCTTGGGGCAGGGCTGCAAGTTGGGGTCCTCGCCATGCCCAGGGTGGCCGAGCTGGAAGGACGACAGTGTTGTGCAGAGCCCAGGGTGGGAGGTTCCCGCCACCCTCCGTCCTCCGGTAGCGAGAATGAGCTCCCTGCAGAGCTCTAGAGGTTGGAGGTGTCTTTCCTGCAGCCTGAAGGGTGTGGGTGCCCTGGCAGCTGCACCCCACAGTGGGCCCAGAGCCGGGCGTGAGGAGAGCCAAGTCCCCAGTCCAGAGAAGCACGGTCACCCAGCCTGGGTGACCCCCGCACAGCCTCAGAGAGGCACTGACCTTGCGGGGCTGGGCCAGGGTTACAAGGCAGTGACACCCATGGTGACCTCCTCCCGGGCCGGGGGCTCAGCACTGATAGCTTGTCATGTACCATCTGGGGTCCTCCTCAAAGAACCCACTGAGGGCGGCTAGGGCGCCATCTTGCAAATGAGAAACTGGGCTCCCAGGAGAAAGGGGGCGCTGGCTGGAGGGGGTGCAGCGGGGGAGCGGCAGAGCCACGGCCCTCTGCTCATAGCCCCGGGAAGCCACAAGCCGCGAGGGCACCAGCATGCGGCGTGTGTAATGGAGTAATGAATAGATGCATAATGTGTGTGCATGGGGTAGCCATGTGCGTAATGACGCCATGTGTGTGCATGTCTGGGGTAATCTACATAATGCATGTCTTGGCGTCTTGATAATGCACGCAGCAGTACGCGTGTTCGCCAATGACTGCGCTGTGTGTATATGCGTGTCGTCTGGCGATATTCAAATGTGTGCATGTCTTGTGGCGGCAGCATGTGTGATGATGCATGTGGGGGCATGCATGTACGCGCGGCGTGTGTGTCGCGGCGCCGCACATTGAGAGTGCATGTGCATGTGTGTAATGCGTGTGTGTGCGTGTGTGCATGTATGTGTCCGTAATGTGTCTTGGCGGCGCGTATGTGTGTGTCGCGTAAAGAGATGCGCGCGTAATATTATTGTGCATGTGGGGAGTTATGTAATATGCATATGCACCGTGTAATACCTACCGTGAATGCATGTGCATGCGTGCATGTGTGTGCGTGTATGTGCGCGTGTGCATGTGTGTGCGTGCTAATGAAACAAAACCCTGGGGGGTCTAAGCCGGACCTACTTGGGCTCTTCCCCTGACGTGCGGGAGTGTCAGCCCTGGGACCCCGCGACGGGTCCCATTATGGGGCAAGGGTGACTTCGCGTCCTAGAGCCACAGGCTCGAGCCAGGTCCCGGTTCTGCCAAGACCCTCGGCCTTTTCATCAGGAGCCCGCGCCTCGGTGTCTGAGGCCCAGGCAGGCGAGCACCGAGGCTGCGCCCTCTGCCTCTGCCTGGAGGGCCTGCGGGTGGCGGAGGCTCCATGGGCGGGGTGGCCAGGCGGCTCTTTCCGGGTCCCCGCCCCGCGGAGGGGGCCCCACACCAGGACAGGAAGCTCCTCCCGGCACAGGGCCTTTGTGGGTGCAGATCTCTCCTCCGCCACCTCACTCAGCGACGCCCGTCCTTGGCTCAGGTGGCAGATCTCGGGTCCCTTTCCAGGCCGGGGTCTCCGACTTCCCTGCTGGGGTCACCCTCGCAGCCTCCGGCGTCCTCCTTCGTAGGAGTTGTGACGTCACACTGACGTCCGGGCTGCCTTTTTCACTTCCGTCGTCCCCACTGGACTGAGCGCAGCCCGCCACTGCAAACCCTGTGCCCCGGCCCCTTCGCCCCAGCGGCCATGGCGAGG
>NW_024350923.1:3159796-3169907 GCF_902729225.1 Pteropus medius | reverse complement strand
TCGAAATTAATTTCTTGCAAAAAGGGCCGACAGGCAGCCCGGGCTACCTGGGCTCCTTCCATCTTTCTGCCTAGCTGTCCTCATGAAGCAGCTTCCATGGGGTCTCAGGTGGGGAAGGGGGCAGGGAGGACACACGTCTCCACATGGCACGGGGCAGATCTTATTTGTGGCCGTGGCTTATTGCAAGGGACTCTGGGAAACGTGGCGTGTAGCCGGGCGGCCGAGCGCCCAGCTCAGCTTTCTGCGGCTTGGCAGTGGGATGGATGGGAAGGCAGGAGGGAAGAGTGGGCTGTGGCGCGCTGGGCCAGCAAGCATCGGGCATCTCGACTCACATCTGCGAGTGAGGGTGACAGTATCGAGGGCCGCTTGGGAGGGAGAATGGGGCACAGCACGCCCTCAGGAAATGGGAACTACCTCGCTGTTCTCCCTGCCCGGGTTGGGGGCCGGGGGTGGGGTGAGAGCCCCAGTGGGTGGAGTGAAGCCTGGGCACGGGGCGAGTAGAATCTGCTGGAAGCCCGGGAGACTCGGCCTCTGCCACCCTCAGCTGGGGGTGGACCAGGCCGAGGGGCCTCGGCGCTGCCCGCTGTCCCAGGTCTGGCCAAGCTCCTGCGGGCACTGCCCCACCTGTGATGCCATCTCAGCATGCCCAGGGGTCACAGCTCTTCCCTCTGCTCTGGCCCCAGACCCACTGGCTGGGCAGACGCTCGATACATTCTGTTTTGAAAGAAAACAAACTCTTTTGAAACCGCTGCTGGGAGCACAGCCTGAGAGTCTCGTCCCCTCTTTTGGGACCGGTGGACACCTGAGTTTCGGGGAAGGCTGAGGGGGAGGCCTCACGTGGGATGACCACCCACCGCCTCCGCGTAGCCCATTACGAGAATGTCGCAATTGATGTGAGTCGAACTAGGCGCGAGATGGGGGTGACAGATGCGAGTGACGTTGTAAAGCAGACATCCGTGGACTTAGGGCACTCGGGCCCACGGGGGCCCAGGCCATGCCGTGGAAAATCGGCTCGGCCTCAGGTCTCGAAGGCGGGTTCCTGTTTCAAAGGTTCTAGGGGCCCCGGCAGGGCATAGGGCTTGGGGCAGGGCTGCAAGGTGGGGTCCTCGCCATGCCCAGGGTGGCCGAGCTGGAAGGAGGACAGGGTGGCAGAGCCCAGGGTGGGAGGTTCCCGCCACCCTCCGTCCTCCGGTAGCGAGAATGAGCTCCCTGAGAGCTCTAGAGGTTGGAGGTGTCTTTCCTGCAGCCTGAAGGGTGTGGGTGCCCTGGCAGCTGCACCCCACAGTGGGCCCAGAGCCGGGCGTGAGGAGAGCCAAGTCCCCAGTCCAGAGAAGCACGGTCACCCAGCCTGGGTGACCCCCGCACAGCCTCAGAGAGACATGACCTTGCGGGGCTGGGCCAGGGTCACAAGGCAGTGACACCCATGGTGACCTCCTCCCGGGCCGGGGGCTCAGCACTGATAGCTTGTCATGTACCATCTGGGGTCCTCCTCCAAGAACCCACTGAGGGCTGCTAGGGCGCCATCTTGCAAATGAGAAACTGGGCTCCCAGGAGAAAGGGGGCGCTGGCTGGAGGGGGTGCAGCGGGGGAGCGGCAGAGCCACGGCCCTCTGCTCATAGCCCCGGGAAGCCACAAGCCGCGAGGGCACCAGCATGCGGCGTGTGTGCGTGTGCGTGCGTGCATGTGTGTGCATGGGGTATGCATGTGCATGTGTGTGCATGCATGTGTGTGCATGGGGTATGCATGTGCATGTGTGCGCGTGCGTGTGCACACATGAGTGCACGTGTGTGTGTGCACGCATGTGTGTCTTGCCGATGTCGCGTCGGCATCGCGATGTCGTGCATGGCGCATGTGTGCATGTAAGAGCATGCATGTGCAGCGTGTCGCGCGCCGCGTGGAGTGCATGTGCATGTGTACGATATTATTAATAGCGATATTTTTATGTGTGCATGTGAAATGGCGGCGCATGTGTGTCGTAAGATGCGCATGTGTGTGCATGTGGGGTGCCACATGTGCACTGCGTGTGTGACTACTGCGTGAATGCATGTGCATGCGTGCATGTGTGTGCGTGTATGTGCGCGTGTGCATGTGTGTGCGTGCTAATGAAACAAAACCCTGGGGGGTCTAAGCCGGACCTACTTGGGCTCTTCCCCTGACGTGCGGGAGTGTCAGCCCTGGGACCCCGCGACGGGTCCCATTATGGGGCAAGGGTGACTTCGCGTCCTAGAGCCACAGGCTCGAGCCAGGTCCCGGTTCTGCCAAGACCCTCGGCCTTTTCATCAGGAGCCCGCGCCTCGGTGTCTGAGGCCCAGGCAGGCGAGCACCGAGGCTGCGCCCTCTGCCTCTGCCTGGAGGGCCTGCGGGTGGCGGAGGCTCCATGGGCGGGGTGGCCAGGCGGCTCTTTCCGGGTCCCCGCCCCGCGGAGGGGGCCCCACACCAGGACAGGAAGCTCCTCCCGGCACAGGGCCTTTGTGGGTGCAGATCTCTCCTCCGCCACCTCACTCAGCGACGCCCGTCCTTGGCTCAGGTGGCAGATCTCGGGTCCCTTTCCAGGCCGGGGTCTCCGACTTCCCTGCTGGGGTCACCCTCGCAGCCTCCGGCGTCCTCCTTCGTAGGAGTTGTGACGTCACACTGACGTCCGGGCTGCCTTTTTCACTTCCGTCGTCCCCACTGGACTGAGCGCAGCCCGCCACTGCAAACCCTGTGCCCCGGCCCCTTCGCCCCAGCGGCCATGGCGAGGGCAGCCCCCAGGGAGAGCCTTAGAGGGTGGTTGAGAAGGTGGGGGAGGGGCTGGGTGGCCCCTGAGGCTGGAGGGTCCAGGGGCACAGGTGACGAGGTGCTCAAGGTCATAGATTTCATGGCCAGGCAGCCTGCATGGTGCCGCCGACGAGCTGAGTGACCGGGGACAACTCAGCCGCTCCGTGCCTCAGTTTCCCCTTCTGTCAAGTGGGGGTAGTGACGCCCCCCACAGGGCTGTTGCAAGGACTGAACGGGAGAGTTCGTGTAAAGGTCCGAGTGGCGGAAGCACGTCCTGAGTGCTGGGCGTGTGTCAGCTCGCTCTACTTCTTTCTCGTGTGCTTTGAATTCAAAGTTTATTAAGTTACGGAAATGATATATAAATGTTCGAGGCCCAAACTTAAAGGGACCGAGAATAATTTTAAAAGGAAATGTCAATCCCCAGAAATCTTGCCACCAAAGTGACCGCTGTGAGTAACAGACAACCTCCCAAATAGCAGTGGGTTAAACAGGCCAGAGATCGGTCTCTCTCTCGTGCGGAAGCCTGGAAAGGGTGCGGGAGGCCTTCAGAGATTGGGCCCCTTCCTGTCCCCTGAGACATCACCCTGGAAGTGTGGCCCCCCTGTGACTTCTTGGTCCACGATGGCTGCTGGAGCTCCAGCCATCACATCCGTGTTTCAGCCAGCAGGATAGAGGAAGGGGCAAAGAAAGTACACACCACTTAACTTTTAAGGAAGATTTTTGGAAGCTGCAATGTACCCTTCCTCCCTCTCTCTCTCTCTCTCCCTCTCTCTCTTTCTCTCTTTCTCATTTAAGGCGTCACTTAACTGCAAGAGAACCTGGGACATATGGGTTCTCTTACCAGAGAAGAAGGGAGGATGAATATTGGGGGACAGCCAACAATCCTGCCATTCGACATTTGCCATTTCAGTGAACAGGCTTCTTTCTCACTGTTGCGATGTTAGTACACACACACACACGCACACGCACACGCACACACACATGTGCGCACGTGCACAGACAACTTCACACGCATAGGACAGCAGGACCCCAGGCACCTTCCACGTCCACCGTCGGAGATTCACAGGTCGTTTTTAAAGACGGCTCGTGATGCCACCGTGCAGACATGTGATGACCCCGGCGGTACCATTTCCTGGGTCGTAACCCCGGCTGGATGAGCACCCGGGTGCCTGGACGGAATGGTTCCTTAGCGGGAGTTCCCAGAAGCCGAAACGCTGAGTCAAAGCGAGACACTTCTGACATCTGGACGTGACTGGAGAAGCTGCCCTTCTGAGAAGTGTCCTAGCTCACACCCCCCACACCATCTGGTGTCGGTCGCATGCGGGTGATCAGGGCCAAGGCGGCCTGTGTCCAGACCTGAGGTTCACCCTGACCCCGCCCAGGCCTGTTTCCATAACTGCTCGGACGCTAAGGCTCTCTCCTACATCCTGCACAGGGGGCTGTGCCTCCGGTCCTCCAGGGGACCCTGGACACAGACCATCGAGAGACCCTGCCCGCTCCAGACAGCAGCAAGGAGCAGGAGCCTGGCACAGATGCCTGAGGCCACTTAGGGTCAGGCGAAGCAAGAGTCGTGGCCTGGTATCCCAGATGAGGGCTGAGGTGAGTGGCCCATGGGTGGCCCAGCCCCTCGATCAGGTGGACAAAGAGAGCAGAGCCACCAAGGCTTGAGACGTCACGTCTGAGAGTGCGCAGAAGACAATCTGGAGGGCAGCCTGATAGCTCCCAGCGCTAGAAAAATAAAAAACGGGCAGGACGTCCAGTCAAATTCGAATTTCAGATAAACAACAAATAATTTTTAGTACCTCTCAAATATCGCATGGACGGCCTAGAAGTAGAACAGAGTCTGAGGTGAGAAATAGGAGGGCGTCCCCACCCCGGCCCCCGTGAGTGCATTTCTCCTTCTCGTGGGACCCCAAGTCCTTCCTGGAAGACGTGACTGGGGGTGCACGGTCC
Source organism: Pteropus medius (assembly GCF_902729225.1). Lineage (NCBI taxonomy): Eukaryota > Metazoa > Chordata > Mammalia > Chiroptera > Pteropodidae > Pteropus > Pteropus medius. The sequence goes on along the minus strand of NW_024350923.1, from coordinate 3,165,197 downwards.
GTCCACCGTAGAGGTGTCGGGTCATCACCAGATGCTCGCAGCAAGATGACGGCAGGGGGACATGTCTGTGTGGCAGATTGGCACGGGGGCAAAGCCAGGTCTCCAGTGACACCTGCCGACTTCCGTCGCCTCTGAGCTAGAACTCACCTCCTTGCAGATGGGGTCCGGCAGGACTGAAGAAACGAATCCCGTCTTGGAATTAATGAGGCGCTTCGGGGCACAGCGACTCGGGTCCAGGGCCGTGGCATGCCGGGGTGACGGGGTCTTGCATGAACCGAAGCTCAGCCGCGGACCGCCCCGTCCCACCGCGCCAGGCCTCTGCTCCCGGTCTCATCCGTCTGCGTTGCCCCTGAAATTGCACTTGGAGGACACAGTGGGAGCTCAGGGTCGGAGTCCTGGAGGCTATGTGGGTGGGCGGGCGTGCGGTTAATCTTCTCGTTTGCTTTAAAATTTTTCTGCTTTTCTGCATTTCTCAGGTTTTCTCTAACGAAAGACGTCACCTTAATAAGAGGGAAAAATGCATTTGTAAAACCCTCTGCTCTCCCCACCCTCTTTGGGCAGTGAAGCATCCTCTCTGGAAGCTAACACCCGGGCACCACCCCCTGACCCAGGACCACCTTGGACCCCTCGGGGGGCGCTCCCACCCCATGGCCTTTCACCTTGATCAGCAGCAAGAGTCAAGGCAGGGCAGGAGCCGGTAGATGTGGGGCTGGGGCCAGGCGTGGTCCTCAGTGAGGACAGAGGGGACGGGGAGCTAGGGAAGGGCCAGAGACCAGACCTCAAGCCTCGATGGGGGACCAGGAGCAGGGCTGTGTCCAGTGTGCCCTTCCCTCAGCTCCCCCCGGCTAACGTCTCCCATAACCACGGCCCACTCGTCAAGTCAGAAATTCACACTGGGACGACACCGTCACCTAAATCTCAGACTTCCATCAGATTTTACGTTTTTCCACGAAAGTCCTTTTTCCGTTTTGGGATCCCACCCGAGACGCCACGTACCGGAAGCCACGTGTCTTCAGTCTCCATGTTACGTTGTAAGAGTCAACGGCGTTGATGCGTCACCTCCGTTCATTCATTTTGCTGTCCCATGGTGTTTAGTTGTGCGAAACAGCACCGTCCTGTGAATGGGCATCCGGCTCGTTCGCACGGCTGGCACAGAAAACGCGGTGGGGGCAGACGTCCTCACGCTTGTCCCCGGGCGAGCGTGGGCGAGGGTTTGGGAGCGGAATGGCAGGGGTCGCGGGCGGGGCCGAACTGCTGTCCAAACCGACTCCTCCGATTTCCCCCGGTGGAGCCCGTTTCTCTACGTCCACGCGGCGCTTGCCGTGGGCAGTGTCCTTGCTTTTGGCGGAGGGTCGGAGCGATGCCGTGATGCCGCGTGGTGTGAATGGGCATTTCCCCGATTGGGCCGCACGCATTCTACTCTAAATTTCTACTCTAAGTTTCCCATTTTGTCAGTTTCCCTCCATTTTCCCATGGGGTGTTTCTTCCGGTTTGTGAAGTGTCATGGATGCCGGATACTGAGACTCTGTCAGTTCCCATGGAGTTCGCCTCTGGGATCTCCCTGGAGGAAAGAACTTACTGCTTAATTAGGAAGCTTGAGATGACATCAGCCTGAGGACAGGGTGGGCTCAGGGCACACGAGGGGTGAGGGACACATCCGAGGGCTTGGGGTGGTTCCAGGGAAGGGGAGAAAAGGGTAGGAGTTTGGGGCAGCGTTGAGTGACACCCATGGGCCAGAAGTCAGGTAGAAGGGGACGGGGGAAGGGATTTGGGGGACATCGTGGGGACTCTGGCATTTACTCCAGCAGAAATGAGCAGCCACAGGTGGATTTTGAGCAGCCGAGCGACATGACCTGATGTAGATGTGACAGGACCGGATACTGCGCTGAAGAGGGCAGAGGCCGGGGCTGGCAGGGGTCGCGCAGGGGCCGGGCTCCCGCCGGTGTGGACCAGGGTGGTGGCAGCGTAGAGCCGTGGTCAGATTCTGGGGGCGGGGCTTGCTGGACTCACGCGTCGGAGGCGGGAGGTAAGAGAGCAGGATGGAGTGTGAGCCCGGGCGGGTCACCGAGGTGGTTTGTCCTCCGTCTCATTCTGTCTCTCCTCCCCGACTTCCCGCCACGGAAGCCCCTTGCTGACAGGGGCCACTTCCATCTCGTCCAGCACTGTACCCACCCGTTCACTGGTGTCCTCCTATGAAGAGGTCAGGACACAGACACGCACAGAGGGACGACCACGTGGGGACACAGAGAGGAGACGCTGTCACACGCCCAGGTGGGAGGCCTCGGGAGGAACCGCCCGCCCACATCCAGCCTCCAGACTGGGGACAGTAGCGTCTGTGGTTTGAGCTGCCCGGTGTGTGGGACTCGGTACCGCCGGCCGAGCAGCCGCACAGACGGTGCTGCAGAGTGCGCCCTCCGTGCAGGGGCCAGACCCGCACTGCCAAGGCACAGCCACGGGGTGGGGCGCCTGGGGATTGGTGGCTGAGCTGGGGCCGGATCCCCGTCCCCTGGGCCCCCACACTAGTCCCGGGGCCATGGCGCGGGGCAGGGGACAGCATGCTGTCCCTGGTTTGCTTGGCTGTGACACAGGCCCAGCACCTCTGTGACAGAGGAAACCAGGCCGGGTTCATTGTGCACTTCTTCCCAACGGTCCCCGAGCCTAGGACAGGGGACCTCAGGCCTCGAGGCCCCTCCCCCAGCCTGCCTCTGGGGCACCGGCTGTGGGTGGGGTGGGTGGGGGGCACGCTTCCATGTGGCCAGGCCTGCTGCGCCCCTGCCAGCCGCTTCCTCTGGGTGCGTCTGTTTCCTGCAGCCCGGCCGAGCTCCACCCCGTCCCCACTCCCCTTCCTCCGCCTCCCCGGTGTGGGTCGGTGGCCCAGGGCCCAGGCAGGTGGGCGCCGTGGCCCCAGAGGGCCTGCCCACCCCGGGCCACCCAGGCCGGCCCCGGGGGAGGCCGAGGTGTGGAACCGGGGCCGAGGTCTCTGTCCGGGGCCCGGGGAGCAGGCAGCGCGTTGCCAGCGCAGTCTGTTGGCCGGGGGCCGACCCGCCCCATGAGGGATGAGGTAACGTCCTGCAGAGGCCACGCGGAAAGGGCGGAGACTCCCACGGAGACTGGGCCTTTTCCCAGAGACCCTTGGGAGGGCGATGGCTTGGGGCGATCTGCAGGTTGGGGGGCAGGTGCCGGCACTGCTGGGACACACGGTGGGAGCTTGCGGGGTGGGGGTCAGGGCCCCACCCCGGACCCATTTCCTTCTGCTGAATGGACAGTGACAGCCAGCATTTCCCCCGTTTCCTCAGACCCCACCCAAGGGCCACACCGCGTGGCGTCCTGTTGGCGGGGGACACCTGGAGATGTCAAATGACATCAGAATAAAACAGTGGAGAGGAAGAAACAAGGTCCGGGTTCCGGGGCAGCCCCCCACACGCGGGACCTCGGGGGGCTCCCCTCGGCCCCTGGGCCTGCCCCCCAGCCACCCCCTCACCTGTGCCCATCACCTGCTGGGGGCTCCAATGGGACCAGAGATTCAAATGCCCGGGATCTGCTGTGGTCACCTCCCCGTGTTCTCAGATCTACCCCCAAAATGTCCCCTGCTCGTGGGACTCCTGTAGCTGGAGACCCGACCTCCTGAAGAGAGAGGCCAGATGCATGGACCGTCCGGCCTTCAGGTCCCCAGCTGCAGGCAGGAGGGGCGGGACGGGGGCCGGTGGCCAGGAGGGGTGGCGAAGGCTTAGCAGTGGGCTCGCGGGCAGGGCAGGGGCGGGGGGTGCCCAGGCGGGAAGGATGAGACCAGACAGGAGGGAGGCTGGGGCGGGCGTCCAGGCGCGAGGTGGGGGCATCTTGGAAATAATGTCGACTTTGGGGACAGCCAGAGACAGTTGGAATCCTGGCTCCTCTGTGGCCGGGGTGCCCCCCCCAATGCCTGCATGCGCCCCCTGTACACGGGGGGTACCGTGTACGGCTCTGTTTAAAATGACACACAACCTCGCATTTGGGGTCCGAGCAGAAAACGGTTTTTTCTCTTGTGTGTAAAAATCTACACATGACCCAATATTCCCCGTCCTCCTCCCCCCACTTAGCTGAGAGGAGAAGACCCCAGAACCCATTGAGGTTCATCCACTGTCGAAAGGGGGCTCGGTGAAGTGGCACCCGAGAACTGACGGGGCGGGGTCGTCGACGACGGAACTCCAGTGCCAGAGCTGGGGCGCACGCGGTGCTGGCAAAGTGCTCGCATGCTTCCGCTGGTCCCGAGCACGGGGCACACGAACCCTAGCGTCAGGGGAGTGTCCGGCCCGGCATGTGGGCACTGAGGGGCTTCCCAGATGTGGGACTTTCAGAGCTGAACCTGGGAAAGTCCAGGGCTAACCGGGCAAGCTGTCACTCTACTGGGAACAGTGGGGGAGAGCGGCCGAAGGACGGCTTGGGACCGGCCTCGAGGGGTCTTTGCATGCTGGGACAATGGTTGGGACCTTCCAGGTGACGCGGGGCCCCGGGAGACCAAGCAGGGCAGGCGGCGTTGTGGCTATGCTTCTAGAGCGACAACTTAACATTTATTCTGCCCGACCGGCACGGCCGCCCTGAAACCTCACGCCCGTCACAGTGGGGAGCCGCTGTGGACCCCAACTCCCCCCATGCTGCTTGTCGCCGTTGTGCCGTCCTCCTCACACACCTCCTAGTGTGGCTCTTTGAAAATGTGGGGGGTTTTCTTCTCTCAGCCACATGCTAAGATGGGAGAGGACCATACTCTGGGGGGGCCCTGCACCCACCTCTGCTGCACCTCAACTACCACCTCCCCATGGAGCATCAAGTCCCCTGATGAAGCCCTCGGCGGCCCTGGCCGAGCCTGGACTAGACAGGGAGGCAGCGTCCACTCGGGCTGGTGGCCTGGAGCTTCTCCAGCCTTCCATTCCAGGAGGGCCTCCAGCCACCATGCACGGGTGTCGGCTGAGCCTGGACACAGGGGTGAGGAGGACACACCCCCTCGAGGAATGCACGGCGTGGCTGGGAGCAGACATCAAGGCAACAAGGGGCACAGCCTCCCCAGGGTTCAGCGTTCACCCCCCCATTTCAAAGCTCAGCTCCAGCACACCTGCCGAGGCTGGTCTCTGCGTCAAGGCTCCGGTAAGCGACCCCTTCCCCGCGGAGGTGTAAGCAAGGTGACCTCTGCCACCTTAGTCGTCACTCTTCTCCCTGGTCCTTCCCTGACCTCCCTTTCCCCTCATCATTTATGAGTCAGACACACGTGGCAGAGAGCTCCTTTTCCTCAACTATCAAAACTAAACAAAAATCCCTCCCTGCGGCCGCGCTGGGAATATAAGGGGGACCCCATGGCACTTCCTGCACAGTAGATGCGAGTAAATGTGATGGGAGTGATGCTGGCGATGCTGCTGATGCTGGTGATGCT
>NW_024350923.1:3134165-3159395 GCF_902729225.1 Pteropus medius | reverse complement strand
TATTGGAGGTGATGCTGGCGGCGATGCTGGCGGTGAAGGACCAGGAGAAGACTCTGCAGCTGGTACAGAGCAGGCGCTCGTGGAAGGTGCCTTCTGGCTTCATATAAAGTTCTCTTTCCCTCCTTTTAAAGCATGACACTGAGAAATAATCGAGCTCCCAGCGGGGCAGCCCTGGAGGCCCGCCGTTCCCCGGGGCTCAGCTTTGCAGCGTGGAGAGCTGGGCCAGAGACCAGGTTTCCCTCTGGCATGGCCGCAGTCTCTGTTTTCCTGTCGCTAAAACGGGATGACAATCTGCCCGAGGCATCGGTTGTTGAGCAGTCAACAAGGCGACATGGCGGGAAAAGCCCCAGAAGCGTGTCTGGCACATCAGTGCTAATAAATATTAGCTCATCCTGTTCTCCAAGGATCTGGACCGAGAGGCCGATCCCCACTCGGAGCCACTTCAGTGCACCTTCCCCCTGCTGGGGGCCTGTGCAGGGGTGTCCGCTCACTCGCCTCCTGTCACAGCCACCTGGAGCCAGGTAGGCACTGCTGCCTCCTCGGTGAGGACCCAGATGCCACAGGGCAGGGAGCCGTGGGGTCGCCGGGTGAGGCGGGGACCGGTCTTCCGCCTCCTGGCTCTCCTCCCCTGCGGGCGGGCGCCTGGCAGACTCTGCTGAGGCTTCTGCTCCCCGCTCTGCCCCATTAAGCACAGACGCCATCTGTCTCTGCTGGCTCCCCGGTGGCTGGAGGGCGTCTGGTCAGCTCTGTGCACACAGGCTGCAGCTTGTTCTCCGAGGCGGCCGTCTGGGGTCCCTCTCTGTCTGGCCCTGTCTGTCTGGACTTGGAGAAGCTGGAGAGGGTCCCGCCACTCAGGGCTGTTTGTTGATCTTCCTGGAGCCCACCAAGGGCCCTGGGAGGCTCTGCCTGGAATTTGGGGCTGTGTGGGGACCGTCCTCAGTCAGCCAGGAAGCCAGGCCCTGCTCAGGCCTACAGATGAGGCCACAGGTGGGCCGGCCCAGGGGTGACCACTCGCTGGGGGTGAGGTCTGGGAGGTCGCACAGCCATTGGTACGCGTCCCGAGGGAACCTCCTCAGGGTTGTGACCGCCCTGGCTCCTGGGTGTCCACCCTTCCTGGGGCCAGTAGAACCAGAGTGCTGCCTCAAGTGGGAATCGGGCCCCCACCCTGGGGAGGAGCCTTGGAATGCTGGCTCGCCCCAGCGGCTGCTCAGGCCTGGACGCCCAGAGGTCCTGGCCACTGGCATACCTGGCCTAATGTCATCGAGCTTTGGACCCCAGGGATAGCCACCCAGCAAGCGGCAGCCATCTTGGAACCTGGGGTTGTAAACAGCCGCAGGACTGGGTGGCCCCATGACCGCAAACGCACGTCATCACCCTCCAGACACAGAGGGGCTCTGGATCCCCGGCTTGGGACTGCTCTAAATTACCCCCATCCAAAACCGCCACCAGACTCGCCAGCATCGAGAAGGGGGCACCAATCCCTCAGGGCCCCTGGGTGGTCTCAGGATCTGAGGGGAGAGCCAGGTATGGAGGGCTACCTTTATGCCAAGGTCCTGAGGCTCACCCCAAAAAGGCCCAGAGCTGGGGGGGTGGAGATGGGGCACACGGGGACCCAGTGTGGGTGATGCAAAGCACAGTGGACGGAGGGGACAGCCAGAGCACTGGGCTTGTGGCAGCAGCTGGAGCATCCAGCCCAGGAGGCAGAGGCCCACCTGCCTAGGACAAATGGAACACGTGCTCGCAGCTGCCCCTGGCCGCCCCTCGGGGGCTCAGGCGGCTGTCTGCAGAATGGGGGCCTTAACTCCCTGATGCCAGGTACGTCAGAGTTGAACCGCAGCCTGGGCATGTGGGAAAGAATACAATCATGGAGAAGACGGCCAGGTGACGCTAAAGATGAACGACGAAGCGATGGCAGGACCGCCCACGTTAGTGTCACCTCACCTGCCTCCGGCACGGACATTGTGTGTGGTCCGCCTCAAAGCCTCCGCGCTGTATTCCAGTGTGGTCTCAGCCTCAGACCCCCACCTCCCCCGGGACCCTCACAGCAGAGCCGAGTTGGGTCGCATATCGGTCAGGGTAGGGCAAGTTACGCTGCAGTAACAAATGGCACCAAATCTTAGCAGCTCCCAAAAGCGAAGGCTGATTTCCGGCTCACACAGCGTGTCTGTCACACGCCAGCAAGGACCGGACAGCCACCCTACTGAACACGCAGAGGAAGGCCGGAGCCCCACCCAGACGGGCGCTGGCCTGCGCTCCCGCCGTTCACCCTTCCTCCTCCTGGGCCTCTGTTGGCGGCGCTGCCGGGGCTGATCAAGCGTTCGACCCGCCAGCCTGCCACCCCGCGCCGCGTCGTGTCAGACCCGGGGCCCCTTTCCAGCACGGAGGCGGGGCCCTGGCCTCGGGGGGAGAGGGGCGAGCCCCCCCACCTTGCAGACCCACCGCCCCCACTGGAGCCTGACAAAGGGCACTGCTCAGAGGGAGGAGCCTGCGGTGTGGCCCCAGCTGTCCGACACCCAGGGAAAGTCACACCCCTGACCTGCGCTCTGGGAGGTCTGGCCGACCGGTTTGGAAAGGACTCGGCTGGGAAAACAGGCCCTAGTCCCCTGCCCAGGTCACCGCCCGCAGCCCAGCCGAGGCTGCGCCCAGGCTGTGGGGAGAGGCTGGACACACGAGGCCAGGTGACAGACCCCAGAGGAGTCAGACTGCCTGGCGGTGGCTCCCTTTGTCTGAGACACTGACCGGGGCACAGGGCGGGCTGAGACGCGTGGGTGCTTCTAGCCCGCTCTCTGCAGAGAAGCCCCAGTGGGGTGGGGCGGGGTGGGGCAGGGCCACCTTGGAGAGCTCTGGGTGCTCACACCCGAGTGACAAGCCACCGTCTGTGGAGCACCATGCCAGCCGGGTCCTGAGAAGGGTTCTCCCGTGTTATCCGACTGCGTCGTGGGAACGGCACCACTCCGAGAGGCGGGGTCTCTGGAGAGTCTAGCTCCGGTGGGAAACTGAGGCACAGGACAGCCCAGTGACCCTCCCTGGGTTGCCGGGGCTCCGGTCTGCACCCGGGCTCCCCATGACCCCTACCCCCGAGCCTCCTGCCTTTGGGTTGAGGGCGGCTGCCGGCCCACTGCTCTGAGGGGTCCCCAAAGTTCACGGGCACCGTGCTGTGGGGTCCTTGTGGGACCCCTCGGGCCAACCCGAGCGGCTTTAACTCTCCCCCTGCGTTGGCGGAGGCGCATGGAGGCCCTGATGTCACAGCTAAAACGGGCCTCTGTTTTCACCAGGAAAGTTCCAGCTTTCCTTCTTCCTGTCCTTTATTTGTGCACTTCCTGCCATGTCACCAGGGCGGGTTGCGTTCTGGGGTGGACGACCGCCTTCCAGGGCGAGGAAAAGCCTAGCTGCCTTTGGAGGGGCGGTGCCCAAGGCCGGGGGCAGCCAGACGGCGTGCGGGCCCCGTGGCCGTCGTTCGCACGTATCAGGCATTTAGAGCGTGAAGCTTCGCGGCAGTAGGTGCTGTACCGGGCGAGCCCCTCGCCCCGCTGGGCCTTCGTTCCTAGGGCACAAACAGTGCGGGGCAGGAGGAGCCAGGATGCCATGGCCCACAGTGCTCCGGCCCCAGAGCCAGCTCGGTCCACTCTCGTCCTGGAGAGCAGCTGAGTGGAGGCTGACTCCCAGGACACCTGGGCGCCAGCTCTGCACCCCATTTAGTGGGATCGCCCCACTGACGAAGCCATCCCTTTGCTCTGGCCACGTGGGACAAGGGGCACCAGGGTGATCTCGGGAGTGGGGAGACCACGGCGGAGTCCTGGCCCTGAGGCCACGAGCCCCCCACCTCTCTGCAGGCTACTGAGGCGCTTGGATGAGAGATCAGAGGCTTCGGAGCAAACGTGCTCGGTGCTGGTGGACGGAGAGTCTCCTCCCTCCCTCCGTTCCTTCCTCCTTCCTTCCTTCAGCGAAGGCTCATCAAGCTTGCCCAGTGTTGCCCGCGCAGAGGCCAGAACCCCAGGCAGAGGTACCTGGGGGCATCGCTGATCCCAGCCCCTCCCATGCCGTTCTCCATGCTGACCGGCTTCAGTGCCCAGGACTCCAACCACGCGGCCCGGCTCCCTCTGCCCGCCTGGCCTGCAACCTAATCCTGGCCCTCCAGGCCTCTGGGCAGCCCGCCTGCCTCCTCGTCCCCCACCCTTGCCTCCACGCCCAGCGCCCGCATGCCCTGCCCCCTGCTCGGCCCCCTCATTCCCACTTTTCGAGTCCTGACGATCGTCTCCGTGGCCTCCCGCCCACGCCCCTCGCCCCCAGGTTGGCGCAGCCACCGTCCCTTCTGACAGGACAGGACTGGCCTCCTCCCTCGCTCTCTTCCAGACTCGCGTCTTCCCGTGGGTTCTTCGCCAGCCCCTGGCGTCACCAGGACGGAGCCCTGCTCCTTTCCTGCACCCACAGCCCCCTCCGTCCTCTGCTTGGCCACGAGGAGCCACTCGCGGTCCCAGAATGCACCAGGCGCTCTCATACCCCTGGAGATTTGCACGTGCTGTTCCTTCGGCCTGGAAAGTCCCCCGCTTTCTCTATCTGCAGATTCCTCTCTCTCTTGTGGGCTGGGCAGGTGTAAAAAGCTCAGGACAAGGACCCCGGTACTTAGCACAGTGCCTGACCACAGAAGGTGCCTGGTGATCCATGTGGAATGATGAACAAATGAATGAATGAATGAATGGGCTTTAGCCCCGGAGAGGCTCTGCACTAACTCTGTGATCTTACATGAGCAACTTCCCTCCAGGCTCAAGGTTCTCACTGATGAAATGTGAGTGGATGTGGGACCCCCTCCCCCACCCGGGGCTGTTGCATACTGGTGTCTGGAATTAAAGGGGCGCTACACCCATGGAAAATTGAATGGAGTCGCTTCTTCTGTCTGGATGAGCTTTGCTCCACTCCCGTATTTTCCTGGCAAAGTCTCTCTTGCCAAGCAGATTCCAAAATTCATGGGAAACTGCAAAGGGCCAAGAATAGCCAAGCTCTTGTGAGGAACAGAAGCAGAAGGCTGACAGGGGGCAACGGCACAGGCCGCCCCGCCCGCCAGGGGACCGGAGACCCACACGCGCAGGGGCCCGAGCCACGCCAAAGGTGCCCCTGCAGAGCCTCTCCCGTAAGGGGGTTTGAGTTGACCGGGTGTTCCCTAAGGAAAAAAAAAAAAATGTATCTCGACGCTTAGATACACGGCACGCACAGATCAATTCCTGACGGGTTACAGATCCGAATATGAAGGTTCTAGAAGAAACAGAAGAAAACATCTTTATACGTTGGCGTAGGCAGCTTTACTCGCTCGTCGAGAATGGAAGGTCCTTCCCTGCTGAACGGGGTAGCGATGTTTGCATCCTGGAAGACCGTTTCCCAACTTTCTGTGCGATTCCCAGGGGGACGGCTACAGAATGGAACACCGTCACGTTCGATCGCATTCACACTTGGACAGTCACCGAAGCAACCGATCGACGTTTGCCCATTTCCGTGGTGTAAAGACTCCCGTGACGGCCAATTGTAGGCAACCCAAGTGGGGCCTCTGGGCACAGAGTTGGGGAGAGACGCCCGGTAGCTGTCGTCGGAGACTGTTTTCACCGTACAAATACAATACATAACCCCGGGGCACTGACGACAGTCAATAATTAGGAAGTGGTGTGTTTTGAGCACTTACGATTCTTAGTTTTTATGCAACTGTAAGTTTGTATAATTGAATTTTCCATAATGGTCGTGGTTAACAGCCGACGCCCCAAATTCCTGGAAACCGAGCAATGCGCTCCGCGGAGCCGGTGTGTGTGTGGGGGGTTAGGCCTGTCCTTCCCTGCTCCCGCCACCCCCAGGTCACCATTCATTCCATTTAATGCAACTGTTCAGCCCCGTTCTGTCTCCTCAACCCGGACTGCGGGGGCAGAGGGGATGCTGTACCTGCGCGCCCCCCCCATGCCTAGTGAGCTCCGGGAGGGGGCAGTGGATGTGGTGCCCCCTTTCCTAGGGAGGGGACAGAGGCCTGAGTGGAGAAGCCTGTCCAGAGCCCCGCGGAGCCCACGGAGCCACAACAGGGCTGGGCTGAGTCTCTCATCTATGACCTGTGAGCCTTGCTCACTAGCACCAGCTCCTTCCACAAGAAAATGGGGTCATGTAGGTGGCACGCCATCCCCCTGAACTGGCCCTGGGTCCCCGGGGAACCTTCACTGGAACATGGGATGGCACACAGGCAAAGGGTGGCAGGGTCGGATGATGAGAGATGCACAGAGGACAGGGTGGGGGAGGGAGGCGGGAGATGGTCAGGGGGCAGTGGACGACAAGGGACAAGACAGAGAAGGATGGGGACCTGGTATCTGCAGCCTCTTAGACAGGTGACCCAGAACCGAGACTGGACAGAGAGAGGGTGGTGGCCCCCATCCAGGGCACACCAAGATGCACTCTGGCTGGCCGAGGGGTCCGAGGGGCTCCAGGGGCCCTATCCTAGAGCTAAATCCCCAGAGAGGGGTGGGATGTGGGGTTTTCAGGGTCCTTGGGAGTGGAGGGAGGAGCCAGGGACCCAGCATGGAGATGGAGTCGGAGCTCTGTGGGCAGAGATTACTCACAGCAGCTAAACAGCCCCACCCCACCTCAAAGACCCAGCTCCTGCTGGGAGAGCCGTCCAGGCACGCAGAGGCCCTGAGCCTCGAGCCTTCCCTTCCGGCCAACCACCTCCTGCGCCAGAGGCCAAACCGCTTCAAAGAAGGGCAGGAGTGCAGGACGGAGCGCCTGCTGGAGATGCACGGGACTGTCCCATAGCAACCACTCTGGGTCCCTCGGGCTGGGGGTCCTGCTGGGAAAACTCGGTGAGGGGAAGGTCAGGGTTGGTGATCGAGAGGGCACTGGGGAATCGGAGGGTGAGATACAGGTGGATGTCCACCTCAGAGAACCGGACCCTCAGAGAATCTTGGGGCAGCAAAGGCTGCTGGGAATATCCTGTGCAGCCCATCCCTGAAGGAGGCCAGAGAGGGCGCACGGTGGAATCTCGTCCCCCAGCCCATCAGGGCAGAGCTGGCGAAGACATGGCGAGCTCTCCGCTCTCTACCCTGGGGCCTGAATGGGGCCAGGACAGGCCATGGCAGGAGCTCCGAGCGGGCGGGCGGCGGGGTGATGCCTGGGGGCCCCGTCGCCTAGCGACCGGGTTCCCGCGGCCCTGGCGGGCCCCTTGCTCTGGGCGCTGCCCACTCCTGACACTGGCTACAAGCACTTTTCACTGCTGTTCTGCATGAATAAACGCCAAGCCTCCTGCCGATTGTCCCCCTCCTAAAAGGCAGCCCCGGCGAAAGGCCTTTTCAAGTGGGATCGTACAGTGTCACCCAGGCTGGGCGGGCATTGTTGGGGGGCCGGGGTCCCGGGTCAGCGACTGGGGCCAGGGGCCACACAAATCACCTAAGTGGAGGCTTCATGTACTCGGCCTCAGCGGCCTTGTTCATTCCTCTGCAAAACTCGTGCCTCTGTCTTCAGCGGGGGGACTGAGTAAAACGCACGTCCTTTGAAGAGTGGCCTTGGAAGGCGCAGTCCTCGGCGCCTTGGTAAATCGATTTCAAAGGGCAGCAGAAACCCACGGGCATGCCCAAAAGCCCCCAGGGCTGGGCGGGGCCGGGATTTGGGACATAGCACGGGCTGCTGGTGTGGCTGGGCAGGTGGCCTCGGCCGGGTGGGCGGTAGCTGAGTGTCGTTGAGGGCTCGGGAGAATGGTCTGCCTGGAGTGTACGTTTTCACACATGTGCTCCTGTAACACACACACACTCACACACACCCCAAAAGGACCCAGTGGAACGCCCCGGAAAACTGGCTGCTCTAGGTCAGCAGGTGGAGGAAAATCAGGCAGGGCGGGCGGGCTGGAGCCCAAGGTGTGGACAGGGACACCGAGGCAAGTCCAGGCATCCGGGCCCCAGGCCGGGACCAAGGGCTCTCTACACACGCTAGTCAGCTCCAAGTCTGGCCCACCCGGAACACTGGGCGGGCTCTCCCGGAGTGTGTGGGTGCCTACACGGAGGTCCAGAGCAACTTTATTCGTCACAGCCCTAACCTGGACTCGCCGCAGGCTCATCAGCAGGCAAATGCGGTACCTCCACGCAGTGGGGTATTACTTGATGACGAAAAAGGACAAACCACAGATACATGCACCGGCACGGAGGCATCTCGAAAACATCACGCTGCATGCAGAAACCCAGAGGCAGAAGAGAATGTGCTACACGCTTCCATCCGCACGAAGTTCAAGGGACACGAGAGAACTTCTGGGGGTGACGGAAATGGTCTTCGTCTCGATCTGGGTGGTGGCGACAGAGGTCCATACGCGGGGAAGAAGTCATTGAGTCGTCCCACAGATCGGGGTGTTTCAGCTGTGTAAAGTGGACAAAAAGTAGGGAGAGGGGAAGTGAGAGGCGGGGGGCGGGAGAACATGATTTAGCCCGACAGGCGGCAAGGAACCGGCTCCTCCTCTGCCACGTGCTGTGCGACTGGGCGCGGTCTCCTGTCTCCGTGCCTCTCCTCCCACACCTGTCAGGCGGAGCCACACCCGAGCCCGGGCCTGTGCGGTAAACCGTCCCCCGCCCGGCGGCCTCTCCTTCCAGCCTGGCTTCATCGTTGCCTGGGCTGGCCCTTCCACCGTTCGTCGTGCCTCGTCTGGTTTCGCCAGCCTCCGCCACCTGTCCTAGAAACGTGCACCTTGTTTCTTATTCCGTCTCTGCTTAGCAAGGTTCGCCCCGGCCCGCTGCACGCTGTCGGGGTCTCCGGGTGGGTGGGAGAGACAGGCTGACACGTGCAGGCCAGGAGGGAGCCAGGGAGGGCCCGGTTCTGCCGACCCCTGCGGCCACAGAGGCCCACGGTCTGTGCCGACCCCGAATCCCTTTAAATCTCATTTGTTTCCAGACCCCGGACACCCTTGGAGGTGACAAGGAAGTTGTGTCCCTATCCCAGAGAGCAGCTAGCTGGCCTGGGCTGCTGATCGAGACCACGGCTGAGTCACACCTGGTGGCCAGGGCCCCAAGCAGTGATGGGCAGTAAGGTGGCCTCATGGAGGGGGAGAGACAAGAAACGCTGAGGGTGCCCCAGGAGGAAGACAATTGAACTCATGGGGTGGGGGTGTGCCGTGCCCATCCACGTCCACCCCAGAGACACGGGCGCAGCGCTGGCCGGGAGAGTCTGCCGTGGAGCCTGGAGCCCGCCAGCTGGAGGGAGTCAAGGAGGTTTACATCGTGGGTGCAGCTAAAATTCTAGGGTGTCAGAGAGGAGCAGGTGAGCTTGTCGCGGGGCCCAGCGTGACCTGCGTCGGAGCGGCCTGAAGCGGGAGGGACGGTGAGGTGTCAGAGCAAGAGGCGAATGTGTGGCCCAGGGAAAGGAAACACCGGGCAAGGCCCCGGGGGTGCGGGGGGCACGGCTCCCTCGGGGGACTGGAAGCAGGAGGGGCTGCAGAGGGGGGTCCTCGTGCCACAGAAGGAGAGCAGACTCTCGGGGGACCTCGAGCCCAGGGGAAGGAGGCACTGGCAGGCCGTGGCCCGCCCACAGCCTCTGCCCTTCCCCGGGCCTGGGAAACGAGGCCGCCTCTGCTCCCGTCCCCCACAGGGCCGCGGGGCTGGGGGAGGAGGCTGTGGGAAAGCGAGAGTCTGGGCTCTGACGTGACCCTCCCTGCTTCTCGCGCCAGATGAAGATTTTGTGCCTCCGGGAGCTGGGTCAGAGCCGAATCCCGGCCCCTCCCTCCCGCCCCAAGCCACCCTGCCCGAGCAGGGCAGGCCCGGCCCCTCTGCAGGCCAGCGGACTCAGGGGATGAGCCCAGGTTCGGGCCCAGGTCGCCGGCCCGCTAGGCGGGGCGTGTCCAGTGCTGGGCCATCGGCGGCTGGAGAAGTCCAGCTCTGTGTGCGGCTCGCGCGGTTCAGTTTGCAATCATGGATTTGCTCTATCTTCCTATCCTGCTGGTCCCCGCTCTGGACTGGAAGCTCCAGGGGGCAGGGACTTCGTCCGCCTTCGTGACAGGCAGGAAGAAGGACTGTGCCCATCTGTGCTTCATGCCCAAGTGGGGACAGGCAGGGATGTCCCCGGTGGGCAGCTGGCCATGTTGGGACAGGGAGGACAGGAGAGCCCCATGGGAGTGGGCGAGAAGGCTGGGGGTCCCCACTCCTCCTCTGCCGACCTCTGCTGCCAATGGCGGGGTCCCGGCCCCCAAGTCACTGCAGAGAACAGGGCTCCAGGTGTCGAGGCCCAGGCCGCAGCGACAGAAGCGTCCCAAGTGGGGCCAGTCCAGGGCATGGACGGCAGGATGCGGCCAGCCAGGAAGCCTCGCGCACCCCCGAGTCCTTTCCTGGGGTCCCCTGCAGTGGGGCAGCTGGCCCTGCCGGCCCCTAACCCCCTCTGCGATATGCTCAAGGACCCCGTCCTTTCTCCAGTCCTGCCTCCACCTGACACCTTGGCCCCCCGCCCCGCCCCCGTCTTCAGGCCAGAGGCACCATCGGGAGAGCGGGCGCCCCTTCTGCCTCAGAGAGCCCCCAAAGGGGAGCCCAGAGAGCTCACTCTTGAACACCAGAGGGGTTCAGGGATGACGGATGGCCCCCGAGAACGGCTTTCCAGGCACCTGCTGGTGCGTCTCGCAGAGCCACCTACGGGCACAGGTGGCTGGCTACACCGCCCCCCCCGCCACGCTGGCTGCACCCTCGGGCGCTCAGTTACGCTCAGAGACGCTCGGGCCATATTGGTGCCTCCTTTGCACCTTGGCCAAGTGCCCTGTGAGGGTCCCAGGAGCTGGAGGAGGACAGGACTCACACTGTGGCGGGAGGCCCAAGGCCAGAGGCCCCTGGACGAACGGGGCCGCCTAGTCCAAGTGGGGAAGGAGAAAGGAAGCGGACCCGGTCGCCGTGGCAGCAGGCTAGGGGGGACCCTGGGCCCACGCCAGGCTCCAAGAGGAAGGGGGTGACTGAGAACAGACCCGGAGGCGGGGGCCGTGCAGCAGGGGAGACAGACACTACGCAAATATTAAACGAAGGGCCGAGGCGCATGGCGCCGTGAACGGCAGCCGTGGGTGGGTTTGTCTGCTGGGGGGTCGGGGAGGAAGGGGTGGCAGAGACGGGCCGAGCACAGGCTGCAAGGCGGGAGAGCGGGCTCCGTTCAAGAGCTGTCAGGTCAGCAGGAGAGTCGGAGCGGCCGCCGGAAGAAGCAGACCTCCACGACGCTGCACACCTGAGGCAAGGTGTTTATCGAGGCCGGTGGTAGGCTCACGCTCCCGGCCCGCAGACTTCCCTCCGACCGAGTCCGACTCATCTGCTGAGTGGGAGAGGGTACGGAACCCCACAGTTCCCGTCACGCACCCATCAGGAGCTGTCTCCGGCTGCCACCCATGTCCCATGGGCCACCCAGCCCCCACCCCCCCACAATGAGGCCTGGCTTAGAAGCACTTGCAAGTGATGGCAAATGAAGAGTTGGTGGACAGTCCAGCTGAGGATGGTTAAGGCCGGGAGGCCCGCAGACTGGGGGGATGTCTGGAGCGCAGGGCTGTGGGGGCGCCGCTTAGGGAGAGCCCAGAGCCTGCCGGAGCGAGCCTGGGTGAGGTGGTCGGGGACCGGGGGAGCGGGAAGGCGGTAACAGCCCCCAGGGCTTCGGCAGGGCTGAGGCGGGGTGGGCGCGAGGGTGGGCAGGAGGCCACCTTCCTCATTGTGCTAGAAAGGTGGCCGGGACGGCACAGCCGGGGCCTGTGGAGCAGGGATCAAGCTGCCCAGGGACCCCCGAGCCGGGCCAGGGCCCCGCGGCCCGCCAACGTTGCCTGCCCCTCATGCGCCCACGGAGGGGCCCAGGCTGCGCTTGGGTGCCACGCTTAGATGTTTAAATTATGGGGTAAACGCATTTTTGTCTCCTCCCTCCCACTGCCCGCATTCCTGAGGCCGGGCCTGGCTTCGGTTACCAGGCAGCCGAGGCGCTGGAGGGCACCCACCCTGCGAGCTGGCATGAGTCTGAAACTGCCGACGGCTGCTTTTCTCCGGCAGCAATTAAGCAAGTCCCAACCGGCGACTGGTTAGCAGCGAGACGTGGAAACTGTTCACCTCCAGGGTCACACTGGGGGCCGAGGGCGTGCGTTGGGGTGTCCATGTGCATGGGGGTGTACGCGTGCATGGGGGTGTACACGTGCGTACGCACGGACGTGGGGGGCGTGTTTGCCTGCCCGTGAGGCTGCCTGTGCACCTGTGCGTGTTATCGTGGGCATCTGTGTGAGGTCAGGAATGTGTACCCACACCTGCGAGGGAGCACGCACATGTCTCCCCACGTGCACCTGGCTGTGTGCGATGTTTACGCGGCACGGCCTGCCGCTACAGGCGGGCGCGAGGCTGAACTCGCACACCTGGGCACCGGTCCCACACCTGGGCACCTGTCACCTGAGCTCACACACCTGTCTCTGTGTATCCCTGGGAACGTACGTGCGTGCACACATCTCTGTGCCCACTCAGGCCTGTGGACCATCTGCGTTTGTGCCTGGCGTGGGATCCTGGTGAGTCTGGGTGTATTTCTCCATCCTTATAACAACCCACCACTATTTTTTCTATCGCGGTAAAATATACATAAACGATATTTATTATTTGAACCATTTGTAAGTATACAGTTCAGTGGCATTGAAAACATTCACAACGTTGTATTATTAACAACACTATCTACACCAAAATTCTTCTGCCATCCCAAACAGAAAGTTCGTACCCACGAAATGATGACCTCCCTTCCCTCCTTCTCCAGTGCCTGGCAACCTCTAATCGATGCCCCGTCTGTGACTTTGCCTACTGCAGGGGCCTCATACATAGCGAATCACACAGATTTGTCCTGTGTCTGGCTTATTTCCCTCAGCATAAGGTTTCCAAGGTTCGTCCATGTTGTAGCATGAGGCAAATTTTTCTTTCTTTCTCTGGCTGATTAATATGCCACTGTATAAATATGCCGCTTTTGATTTTTTTGCTATTTTACTATTTAAAATTTCTTTTTATTTTTTAGTGAGTGGACATTCAATATTATATCAGTTTCAGGTGTACAGCATCGTGGTTAGACATTTATATAACGTACTAAGCGATCCCCGCCATGAGTCTCTTCCCCACCTGGCGCCGTGCGTGGTGATTACAGTATGATCGATTACATTCTCTGTGCTGTCCTGCATGTCCTCTCGGATATGCCACTCATCCGTTGATGGACACTTGAGTCGTTTTCACCTTTTTCCTATTGTGAATAATGCCGCTGTGAACACTGGCGTACAGATATCTCTCTGTGTCCTGGCTTTCGGACTTTGGGGCACGTACTCGGGGGTGGGTACCAAGCTGTTTCCCACAGTGGCTGCATCATACGTTTGCACTGGCAACGCACGAGGGTTCCAGTCTCTCTCCACATCCTCGCCATCCTCGCTTCCCCGTACCTGTTTTTAATAACGGCCATCCTCGTCGGGGCAAGGCGGGATCGCGTGGTGAATTTGATCATGACCTGACGACTACGGGCGTCTCTTCTTGTGCTCTTTCTTGGCCATTGCTCTGCCTTCCGTGGAGAAACGTCTGTTCAAGTCCTTTGCCCGTTTTGGGACTGAGGTGTTCGTTTCGTTGTTGTTGGATTGTGCGGGTTCTTTATAGATTCTAAATGTTAAGCTCTTGTCAGATATACGATTTGTAAATATTTTCTCCCATTCTGTAGATTGTCTTTTCGCTTTCCCGATACCGCCCTATGATGTACAAACATTCTTAAAGTCAGATTTGTCTATGTGTTTTCTTTTGTCGCCTGTACTTTGGGTGTCATATCTATGAAATGGTTAGAAAAGCCAACGTCATAAAGATTTTCCCCCATGTTTTTTTCTAAAGAGTTTTAGTTTTAGCTCTTAAGTCTTTGATCTAATCGGAGTTAATTTTTGTACATGGCATAAGGTAAAGGTCTAACTTCATTTTTTTTAATGTGGATATCCGGTTTTCCCTGAACCCTTTGCTGGAAAGATCGTCCTTTTCCCCACTGAACGGTCTTGGCAGCCTTGTTGAAAATCAATTGGCTGTTAGGTGTGAGGGTTTCTCTCTGGGCTTCCTATTGTGTTCTGTGGGTCTATACGTCTGTCCTTGTGCCACTATCGTACTGTTTTAATTACTATTGCTTTGTAGTAAGTTTTGAAGATGGGAGGTGTGAGTTCTCCAACTTTATTCTTCTTTTTCGAGATTGTCGTGACTATATGGGGCCCCTTGCAGGCCCCATGTTTGAGGATTGGCTTTTCCATTTCTGTAAAAAAAAATGCTCTTGACAGTTTGGTAGGAAATGTGTTGAATCTGTAGATCACGTTGAGTAGTCTTGCCACCATAACAATGTTAAGTCTTCCTATCCATGAACATGGGCTGTATTTCCATTTATTTAAATCTTCTTTTGTTTCTTGTCGTTTTCAGCTTACAAGTTTTTACCGTCTTCGTTAGATTTATTCCTCCTAAACATTTCGTTCTTCTAGATTAAATTAAACCTTTTTCTTCATTTCTTGTTTTGATTGTTTGTTGCCAGCACATAAGCACAGCTGAATTTTAGGTACTGATCTTGTGCCCTGAAACTTTGATGAATCCATTTACTAGTTCTAGTAGCTTTTTTGTGGATTCTGGGGATTTTCCTGCATATAGGATTATGTCATCTGAAAATAGTTTTAGCTTTTCCTTTCCAATTTGGATGCCTTTTATTTACTTTTTCTTGCCTAATAACTCTGGCTAGAACTTCTAGAATCGTGCTGACTAGAAATGGTGAGAGTGGATATCCTCGTCTTGCTTCTGATCTTAGGGAGAAAGCTTTTAGTCTTTCACCATTGAATATGATGTTAGCTGTGGGTTTTCCATAGAGACCCTTTATCACATTGAGGTGTATTCCCTCTATTCCTAATTTTCTTAGCGTTTTTGTCATGAAAGGGTGGTGGGTTTTGTCAAATACCTTTTCCACATTAACCGAGAGGATCATGTTTCCTTTTCTTCTTCGTGGGATTGATGGGGTGCATAACGTTGACTAATTTTCTTATGTTGAGCCGCCCTTGCATTCCTGGGACAAATCCCACTTGGTCATGGTGTATAATCCCTTTAACGTGCTGTGAGATTCAATGTGCTGAAATTGTGTTGAGGGTTTTTGTGTATATGTTCATAAGGGTTATCAATCTGTCATTGTCTTTCCCTGTGATATCCTTAACTGACTTTGATACCAAGTTAACGCTGACCCCGTACAATAATTTGGGAAGTGTTCTGTCTTCCTTGAGTTTCTGAAAGAGTTTGAAGATTGTTAATTCTTTAAATGTTTGGTTGAATCTACCCGTGACGCCATCTGGTCCTGGACTTATCTTTGTTTGGAGGTTTTTGATGACCGGTTCAATCTCCTTACTCATCATAGGTCTATTAAGATTTTCAAGTTCTTTCTGAGTCAGTTTAGGCACTTTGTGTGTTTCCTCCAGGTTATCTAGTTTGTTTGCGTTTAGTTGTTCATGTTAACTTATAATCCTTTATTTCTGTGAGGTTGGTAGAAATGTCTCTATTTTCCTTTCTGATTTTAGTTATTTGCATCCTGGTAAATCCATCTTCATTCTGGTGAGAAATAACTTGGACTTTACCCACTGACGCTACTGAAAATACAGTTTTTCCTTGAACGGGGCCAAGTGAAGCTTATTCCCATCAGACACACGCCCAGGTCAGCCATGGTCAGTGTCTATTTCTGTTCTCCTGGCAGGCCCAGGTACCTCTGCCAGTACTGGCAGGGTGACCTTGAGAAGAACTTGCCCTGTCTGGAGCCACGTCTGCCCCACTGAGGGGCGGCGGCCCTCGGAGGGCCCTGGCCTTCCGTGCACATGTGTACTGTCTCCACGATGGAGGTACAGCCCGTTCTGGGAGGCCCACCCTACAGGAAAGGAGTGCCATCCTGGCCTTGCTCCCTGGCATCGTCACCTGGCGTGTCCTCCTGCAATGCCCACTTGCAAAGCCCTACAATTGGTGCATGTGGGCTCCTCCAAGTGGGAATCCACTCTCCCTTGGCCATTAGCCTGGAAAGACATTGGGACCTTCACAGATCGGGGGAGTGTTGGGAGGGCAAAAGCAAATGCTTGCTCTTTTCAGGAATTATTACACAGTAGTTCACAGCATAAGAATTAGACATTATGGCATCACTTCCTCTCAGCGGGGCTAAAATCCATGAATTTCTAGACATGCAACCTGCCAGATGGGGGCCTCCGAAGGCCGAGGTCCCGTCCCTGTCTCTCCTTGCCCATCACCCCCTTCCTCTCCACATCTGTAGGGATGAGGCTACAGGCTTCTGTGCCGAGGGTGGTGGCCCAGGATCCTCTGAACTGTCGGGCCATGACATGCACATAGGAGCCACTTCCTGCAGAGAAACGAAGGGAGAGCAGCCTCTGTTGGCAGGCTCTGCCGTGGGGCCCGGGAGGATCAGCCCACGGTCAGTCTCTACCCCCAGGCACTCGACCACAGCAGGCCTCTCCCCGCAGGGAGGCGGACACACGCCTGGAGGCTGGAGGGTCACCACGTCTCCAGCCACTAAAAGTCTCCGAACCCCAGTGAGATATTGCTGGGTCCCTGCTGCCAAAAAGTGACATGTACAGGTGCTGATGTCTCGTTGAGAAAGACCTGTCTGAACATAACATATACCCGCACTCATAGTGACGATAAAGGACTTCAAGACATCTGCTCGCCCACAAACCCCTTCAGGGTAAGAAGAAAAAAACATTAAATGAAGTCCAAAGACACAGAAAATATTGCAGTACATAAAATGCAAGAGCGGATAAAAACGGAAGGTCATTGGATAAAAGCAAAAAGGAATTTCAAAGTCGAGATACGAATAGTCCATAATCCTACTAAAAAGATGCTCGCCCTCACCAGCAAGCAAAGTATTGGCAATCGGAACACGCCGATGCCACCTGCAGCCGGCACAGACAAAGCATGTCACTCGGTGGTGCTGGTGGCAGTACCCTCTTACACTGCCAGAATGTAATGGCCGGCAGCTTTCTGGGAGACGACCCGGCTCTGTGTAGCTGGCTGGCAGTCCCGCTTCTTGGAATCGCCCCGAGAAAACCCTCACGCGTGTGTGCAAAG
Organism: Pteropus medius; assembly: GCF_902729225.1. NCBI lineage: Eukaryota > Metazoa > Chordata > Mammalia > Chiroptera > Pteropodidae > Pteropus > Pteropus medius. Next base: position 3,142,329 of record NW_024350923.1, on the reverse strand, counting down.
TCTTATGCACAAGGATGAACGCCACGGCCGTATCTGTAACGCCTAAAAGCTGGAAACGGCAGACGACAGGTAACGGATTCAACACCCTGCTCGATCAAATATCGTTCAGCCATTCGAAATCGCGATTTTAGAGACTGCTTGATGCCATGGGGAGGTGATCACGATCTGTTCACGGAAAGCAGGAGGCAGCCCAGCAGCTGCCACGTGGCACCGAGTCAGTGGGGTGAGTGACTCCGCGTCTGTGTAAGAACCGGCCAGAGTGAACATCGCGACGTGCGAACAGCTGGCCTCCCGTGGGGCGCCCTGACTTTTTTCAAGTGTTCTACAGCGATGGCGAGGTGACCGGGAGAGGTGTGTTTTTATCATCTTTTCGAGGCTGTTTAGCCAGACGGACCTAGGTTTATGATACGGCATTTAGAGAAAGAAGCATGAGGGTCATCAGATCGATGGATGGACGGATAGACAGGTGATGCCCGTGTGGAGGAACAGGGCAGTTCGATCGTCTTCACCCTACTTCCTGTGTACTTCCTGGACTGCCTACGTCGAAACGCGTTACCTTTAACGTCAGTCGAAGAAGCTATTTTAATAAAGGAGGCCACGAGGAATCCTGTCACACGTAAGAATGCCCTCCAGGAGTTCTTACACATTGTTTTAAAACTACAGAAGCACTTCCCAGAAGTGTCAACCTGCGAGGCTCGCAAACCCTTTATCCCAGAAACCCCGCCCCCAGGACCTGACCCTGCGGAGCTATCTGCACAGACGTGAGAGGCTGTACGTCCAGGGCCGTCCAGTAACAGGAAAGCTGGAAACGACACTCACATCCGTCAACGAGGACGCTGTTAACAGAATTACGGCGCAGCCACACAATGGATGCGATGTGGCAATTGCAACGGTGATGCCAGTCTCTGTTTATCGACACGCTTAGATGCCCTTGGTTCTACGTGGGAAAAACAGGCCAGGAAAAGCAAGGGCCAGGACAAGTCCATTTTCAAGCGGTCTGTGTCTTACCCGCGTGTGTTTCTGGGCATAGAGGCGGTTGGGGGAAATTTTTTAAAGGATTATTTCTGGGGTGGTATTTTACGGTCTTTTGAATTTTTCTACTGCTTTATGTAGTGAGCTCTGGTTGTTTTTACGTAACATAATAAAGCTATTTTAAGACAGAAATTAATTTGTAAACAAACGAAAGCTATAATTCAATCAAATTTAGCTGCGAAAAATAATTCAGAGCTACATTTGGAGGACAGGTGGGGACACGGAGAAAGGGAGGCTCCAAGTAGTGACAACGGTGACATCTGCTCAGCCACGCCCAGTGGGGGACCAGCAGCTCCTTCCAAGTGACAACGTGGAGTCCCGACAAGGGGGCGAACTCGTTCAAAGTCACACCCCGCTTGTGTCGAAGCCCGGCACACCTTGGAACTCACAGCGCCCGCTTGTAACCAAGCCAAGCCGCCCAGGCCCAACACCTGCGTGGTCTTACCTGGGCCCTGAGGCGGGCCTCCAAGGCGACGGGATGCCTGTGCACCTGGACGCAGGAATGCTGTGCTTTTTCTAAAGCGATTCGGACTCCTGCTGACTACACAGCATGTTTCCCAAATCCTGCCCTGGAGGTGAGGGGCTCGACCCTGGAGCTGAGAGGGAGCTTCTTGCCACTGGGCCTGGGGCACAGCAGGTGTTCAGGAGACACCGCAGGTCTGGTGAACCTGCCAGGCTGCAGAAGGCCCCGGCTGGTGGCTTCCACTCACTCACTCGGGCCTCCCTCCTTGTGCACTGGCGACTCCAGCTGTGACTCCTGCACACACTGTCCTCTCTCTCTCTCACACACACACACACACACACACACACACGATATCACCCACTTAGTCAAGTGAGTGGCTATGAGCACAGACCTTTGAGTCCGGCCGCCTGTGTTCTAATTTCCGGCTGTTCCGCAGCCGCGTGGATTTGGGCCCATCCCTCAAGGCTCGTTTTCTCGTCTGAAGAGCTGTGGTGACGACAGGGCCTCCTGGGCTGTTGGGGGGAACTCTGCGGAGTGTTCACGTCTCCACTAGTTTGTGTTCAGGCCCGCTGCGGGCGCCACCCCTGTCCCCGGTGCCCCCGGGAGGACCTCAGAGCTTCTGGGGAGAAGGAAATAATGAGGCCCCCACATCCTGCCCTGGGACCAGCTGGCCTTGTGGATTCCAGAACTTTCCTCAGCGGCTGGCCAGCCACGGGGCCAGGAAGCGGAAGATGCAGAAATAGAAATGCACAGCCAGCCTGTGGCTCCTTTTGCCCTGTGAGGAAGGGAAGCAGGGGGCTGGGGGTGAAGGAGGAAGATGGAGGTGCACACGAAAGGATGCGGAGGAAGTCAGGGAAAGTGGGGCCTGGGGCTGGGCAGGAGCCAAGGCTTTGCACAGTCACGACCTCATCACCCCAAGAGGCAGGCACAGAGGGAAACCGAGGCTAAGAGCAGGTAAGTGACTAGGACAAGACCTGCCTGGCCCCGAGCCAGACCTGGCCCCCCGCCACCCTGTGTGAACCCTGGCAGTGGGAAGGAAAAGAGTCTGCCCCCGCAGAAACTGCCAGGATGGAGGCCCGCCCAGAGCCCCCTCCCCTGACCGGCCGGGGACGAGCCCCCAGACGCAGGTGAGATCAGTGAGCACTCAGGTGGTGGCCGTGCGGCCAGGTCCTGGGCGCAGCTTGCAAAACCAAGGCTGAGCTGTGACCCTGGTTCTCAGCCCTGTGGCCTGCAGTTGCAGACAGTCTGGCTCCCCTGGGCCTCTCTGGCCCCTCAACTTTGGACTCAGGGCAGCTTCCTCCAACCCCATCCCCACCACTGCCCCCTGAACTTCCTGTTTTCACAGGAAACAGGAAGACAGAGTGTCCACGCACCCCACTCCCACGCAAGAATATGGCCTCTAGACCCTGCAGGGACGGGTCCATAGCTGTGGGCTAGGTGGGTGGGGCCCCCAGCCCAGAGGGGCGCTGATGTCCCAGGTCATCGTGCCCGGCTGGCCGGCCAGCCACGTGAAGTCCAGACGCGCTACCGGCCCGTGCTGAGCTGAGCCCCCCTCAGCTCTCAGCGCGGCGGCCCCTTGGAGGCCCTCCAGGGAGGGCTGGCATCACCCCTTCCAGTCAGGAGCCCAGATGCCCACCCCCCACCTTGGGAGAATGGGCTGAGAGGTCTCTGAGGAGGTACCCCACCTCCCTCTGTGCTGTGAGCTTATACGGGGGCCGGGCTGAACCAGGGCTCAGGCCCGGCCCCCCTGCAGAGCCCACCCTCCCAGCAGCGGGCAGACGGGACCCTGACCCTTCAGCCTGGCCCCGGGCCAGGCCCCTTGCACACAAGCATCCGGCTTCTGGCCTTTCTCCTGGGCAGCTGTCAGCCTGGCAGGCAGGCGGCCGGCGTGTGCGGGCAGGGCGGGGGCGGCGCACAAGCCCCACAGTTAAGAAGCCCTGGTTTCCTGCCCACACTCCCGAGGGAGGGAGGGTGACAAGACACCAGGTACCTGTCACGGACACACTCACGGACCACTCCGGGGCCTCCGCAGCCACCGCCTCCACACCCCCTGGACGCTGTCTAGACGTGACACTGCAGAGACCCTCCCCCAAAGAGAACGACACTCACCTAGTGACAGCAGGAAGCAGGGGACAGACAGGGTCTCTTGGGGGCCTCGTCACCCTCCTTTAAGGATCGACCCAGTTCCTCAACCACGAGCTGGTGGCCTCCTTTCCCCGTGAGATCCAGGAAGCGGAGGGTGCCTTCTGCCTGGGGTTCCGAGACAGCCCCAAGAGGAGGTCAAATGTAAGGCATGCGCACCTCACCTCGAAACGCAGAACAAGGCCTGTTCCCCCAAAACACACGGTCTTTCCAAATTAGGGGCCGAGCTCATGTTTCTCAGTCTTTTTTTTGGCTGAGAATGCTAAAAATAAAAATACTTAGAAATTACGTGATTTGTCTTTTAAATAGCACAGGCTTTTCCGCCAATCAGGAAAAATGGAGCCTATGTTTTGCTGAAGTGACGCGATTTTTCCCCTCGATTTATTGTGCAAAGGAATTCAAGACAGCCTTCGGCATCCAGAAGCAGGAAGGGTGTAGGAAAAGTTCAAAATTAGCATTTCCCTAGATTCTCTTCCAGATTCGAGGGCTGAAAATGAACACAATCTCTCAGCTATGTTTTCCAGCGCGGGGGCTCGGGGTTTTATAAGTGCAAGTTCATTTTTACGGCCTCGTTTTCCTGTGCAGCGAACAAATGAAAAGAGTAGCGTTTGCTTTTCACCCCGTCAGGGCCTGGGCCTAGGGAGACACCTCTCACCTCCCTCTCCATGCCTCCCACCCGCCTCGGGCGGGGCTCCTACTGGGCTTTCGCCGCCCTGATCGATACATTGGCTTGAGAGAAAAATAAGTGAGCCAAGCCCATTGCAGGTGATTGACAGAATCTGTGCCCATGGAGCGGTGATGATTCATGGGACTTCATCGAACCTGAACTTGGCTGCTTTCTCCGCACCCGCCGCCAGGACAGACAACCTCCCGCTTGGCCGCTGGTCCCCTCTGAGTCCCAGGCAAAAAGGCCTCTAGGTTGTGGACCTATTTCCCAACACGTGAGCCAGCGACAGAGCGCCTGTTCCTGAAACTGCAAACTTGGGCACTGGAGTTCACCAGAAGGGGTTGCTGGTGACCGTGACGGTGGTCGAGGGACAGATGGGCGCGCAAGGCAGGCCCTCCATGAGGACCTGCCGGGGCTGCATGTCCCTAAGGCCCACTACCGCCCAGGCACGAACGGAGCCTGGGTGGGGCCCGGCGACAGCACGGTGATGAGGCAGCAGGAGTCACTGCATCGGTTTTGGGGGGCCGCGGTTACACCCCAGTGCCCGGGGCGGTGCTGGAATTGCCTGTCTGTCCCTGGGTACCTGGGTCACTTTCACTTCTACCTGGGGAGGGGCTGGGGCCATGAGAACTTGCTTGCCCAGGCACTGTGCCGAGGTCCCATCTACTTGCTGCGGACCTGGGGATGCTCTGAGGTTGCGCCAAGTAATATGGCCACTGCTGGCCACACGTGGCCACCAAGCGCTCGAGACGTGGCTGGTCTGCATGGAGATGAGCTGGGAAAACAAAATAGGCCCGGAATTTGAAGACGTAGCAGGAAAAAGGGAGTGTAAAAGATTTCACTGATAAGCACGACGGCGATTGCCTGTTTCAAAATATGTCGCGTATGTTGCGTTAAATGAAATATAGTATTAAAATGTATTTCACCTGTTCTGGTTACTTTTTGAAATGTGGCCACTAGAAGGTTTAGAATGACATCTGAGGCTGGCATGATATTCCCAATGCAAATGCTGGCCTGAGGAGGGGCTGCCACCACCCTAGGGCCTTCTCCGTCCCCCACCCCATCCCCGGCGGGGGGAGGCCAGCCTCCCAGGAGCCCATCGGCTGCAGGGGGTGAGGAGAGGAGGGGCGGCCCATGCCGAGTGCCACTCTGCTTCGGCACTGAGCCGGGCACACCCGTGGGTTACTTCGCCAGCTGCCCGACGACCCCGTGAGATCCCCCGCCACCATGAGGGGTCGAGGCTCTCTCCGAGTCACAGCGCCTCACGCAGGCGGTCTGGCCTGAGCCCACCCACCCAGTGGCCTCTTCCGATGCCACCTGCCCCAAGGACGGGAGTGGCTCACCGAGAATCGTCACCCTGGGTTTTGTTGATTGGACACTCATTTCTGAGCCACCCATTCTGGAAGAGAGGCAGTCTGTTTTCAAGAGGTCATCATCCCCTCTCTCACAGCCCTGCACATAGTAGGTCTCTAGCTCATAGGCCAGGAAAGATTGGTCCTCACTCACGGGATGGCACACAGTAGGGCTTCAGCTGACATTTGTCCATGTTGAAAGCTCTTCCTTTTATCGTGCCAAGTCAGGCGCCTTCAGTGACATCATGCAGGTGTTACTTTAGCTGGTGACGGTCCCAGGCACTGCAGGGCACGCCAGATAGGGACCCTCAGTTACCCCTTGTCGCTGGAGGCAGCAGAGGACCCAGGCTACGATGGTGAGGCCTCTCTCTGACCTAAAGTGAGAACCTGGACATTTTTCAGGCTTCTGGGCAAAAAAAAAAAAGACCAAGCACAGCTCCTTTACACGTCTACATTCATCAGATCAATACTTTTAGCGCACATGTTCCCTGCACAAAGAACACAGTCCTATTCTTGCCTGATGGGAAAAATCAGAATTTTCGTGGCAAAATCATGTCACTTGAAAGCAGCGTGACGCCCCTTTCGTGCTCAGGCATCTGACCTGTCGCCCAGACGCCGGGCGCGTGCCAGCTCATCACAGAACGTCCAGAGAAAGTCCGCTCATCGTGCCGGACAGGCAGCGGTCTGGCCCGGCACCCGGAGGTGGCCTTCTGCGAGGACCCTGGACGTGCGGACAGCCGGCGGGGGGCTCCCGCGGTCTCGACGCGGACTCGTTCAGCAGGGGGGGCCCCGGTGCCCGCTCCACGTGGGCACCGTGGGCCCGCGCTGTCCCACGAGACCTCACAGCGACCCCGGGTGTGGGACCGGCTGTGTCCCCATTCCGCAGGTGAGGACACGGAGGGGTCCCGAGGCTGTGCACGTCCCCGGCGGCAGCGAACTTGGCGGCGCGGCCCCATGCCGCGCATGCGTACCGACCTCAGCTCCAGGTGATGGGGACCCCCTGCCGGGTAAGGGGCTTCGCCCCCCTTTGTGGGTCACGAAGGCTCTGGAGACGTTTGTCATGCACCTGCTTCTGATTGCATCTCACATTTTACGCACGCTCCCCGAAGACCTCCCGTCCTTGGTCGCCAAAACCGCAGCAATTTCCAGAGGCTGAATTCACTTTCGGAGGACAAAGGGGTGTCTTCTGTGGGATGAGACCGTATATCCTTCCGCGTTTATCTGCGTGTGCGCGCGCGCACATGTCCACGCGCATGCGTGCGTGTGTGCGCGCATGGATGCCTGCGTGTGTGCGTGGGCGGTGACGTGCGTGGGCGGTGACTTGCTTGTGCACGCATCACACACCCGCCTGGCCATTCAGGAAACTGAGAGCACAGCTGCCTGTGGGGAGGAGGATGGGGAGGCTGGGGCTGGGGTGGGAGGCGGTTTTTACCATATTTTCCTTAATAAGTTTTGAATTTTAAACCATGTAAATAAATTATTACATATTTGAAATGTTGTTAACGGCTCCTCGCTGAGAAAACGCAAAAGCGTATGCAAAAGGAGCCGTGAGCCCCGCTTCGCCCCCTCTACCCGCTTACGCCCGAAGTCCTGCTCGTAAGGAGCATCTCCTGCCCGCCACGGGCTCCCGGGCTCGGGCCCCAGTCAGCATGGCAGCCGGGAAGGCAGACGGGCCCTCGGGGGTGAGGAGAGTGACCAGGTGGGCACTCGGCCCCCTGCCCCCCAGCCTGTCCCCGGGGCTCCCCGCGGGCCCTTGCGGGACCCAGGCTGTGATTCTGGGCTGGTGAGGCTGGACCCGCAGCAGGGCACAGCCAGCTTCTGCTGAGCCTGACCTGGAATCTCAAAAATGTCCTGTGGTCAGAGGCCAGAGCAGAGTGACTGACTCAGCAGAAGGCCTGCGCCGCCCTGCACGGGGCGAGCCATCTCCGCCAGGATGCAGCCTCAGGCTGCCAGCGCCCAGCGCCAGGGCCTGGGGGGCATGTGGGCCCCACATGCCAGCCGGGCATCCAGGCCGGGCAGGGCTTGCTGCCTGGGGGCTCCCGGCTCAGCTGGGCCCTGAACCGCTGGCTGACTCAGGCAGGTCCCTTCCCCCCTGGGCCTTGGTTTCCTCATCCACGGAGCTGGCATCAACAAAATGATCTTTATTCCCTTCCAAAAATAAGGTCTTATGACTCAGTGGAAAGCACCAGATCCCTGAATTTTAAAACCGGGTCTTTCTAATGCCCGGTGACAAATTTATCAGGAGCAAAAGTGCAGAGTCAGATGGACCCGGGGTCATGCCAGCATGCCCTGATGGGCTGTGTGGCACACAGGGCCCCTTTATCCTACCTGAAATGGGGTGATAAGGCTCACTCCATAACCCACACGTGTGCGGGTTAACGAGTCGGTGAGAATCCCGTCAGACACCCCCGTGGCCTTTCGGGGTGCTGTCGCGCCCATGATGGCCTTCACATCTGCACACGACCTGTCCCGGTGTTGACCGGATGCTTCCAGTCGGCTCATTTTCTC
>NW_024350923.1:3132987-3133904 GCF_902729225.1 Pteropus medius | reverse complement strand
CGGGTCACCTGCTGCTGATTATCAGTCACGCCCACTTCTTACATAAGAGCCGACAACAGCGACACCCGCGGCCGCGTGCGGCGTGAGAGCGAGTTTTGCGCCCCTGCATTCCCACCTAGCGAGAGGCCCTGGATCAGTGTCCCGGGGCCGCCGTAACAAGTGACCGCAAACCCGGAGGCTCATAACGACAGACGTTCACTCCCTCCCGGTCTCAGCCAGGAGTGGTCCTGCCGTCAGGCGCTCCCGGGCGGGTGGCCGCGGCGCTCCGGCCTCCGCCTCGTCCCCACGCGCCCCCCGTCCTGTGTGTCCGGGTCTCACCTCTTTCTTCTTCTCTTATGAGGGCACAGGTTTTGGATTCAGGGCCCACACAGACAGCCCGGAAGGACCTCCTCATCTCGAGATCTCTAACGTAACCTCGGCCAAGGCCCTTTGTCCGAGTAGACACCATCGATCACGAGTGCCGGCCCATCGGTGCGTGTAGGGGGAGCACGACGGGACCCACTACGGTCAGGCAGCGAAAGGATCCGGGGAGGCGAGTTTACAAAAGGGAAGAGCTCCAGTCCCAGTTCTTAGCCAGCTCAGGCTGCCAAATAAACAACTGAAACATTTCTCACAGCTCCGGAGGCTGGAAGTTTGAGATCAGGGTGCCAGTGTGACTGGGATCTGGTGACAGTTCCCTTCTGCTTTACAGACTGCTGACTTCTCACCTGGCAGGAGAGGAGTCAACTCTCCAGTCTCTCATTATCGGGGGCACAAATCCATTCGCGAGGGCCCCAGCCATAAAACCAACCACCTCCCGTGTCCGAATCTGCCTGGAGAAAAAAGTCTCTCCCCTCTGAAGCCCCTGCTCCGGGTCTGAACTTCCTGACAAGGACACTTCCCAGGACCGAGTTAGCCCTGAAAGAAACTTTTTAAAG
>NW_024350923.1:3130555-3131111 GCF_902729225.1 Pteropus medius | reverse complement strand
GAAGGCGGAAGAAAGTAACGTACGTGACTGTCAGAGCCACACTGGGGACTCAATCAGTGCTTTGAGATCATTCTGTCATTGCTGGTATCATCACCATCATCATCGTCTCTATCACCAGAGGCTATCCAGCCATCCTCAGCCCCGGGGCGCTCGAATCTCTGAACTTGACGGTGGGTTTGGAAATGAAAGGCAGGAAGGAGGCTTTTCTCCAGAGAGCGGTTAAGGGATTCTCCCGGCAGCTTTCGTTCTCACTTGCAGGATAGTTCTGGGTTCTGGAGCCATGCCGCACGGTCAAGGACAGTCCTTTGAGGACCCGATGATATGACTAAGGTTCTCACATCTCCTTGGAGTTGAGGAAATACACTGAGTGACGTGCACACACACTGCACACACATGTACGTTGATTTATTTGTAATCCTCCCAAACTGGAAAGAATCCAGTCTTTCAGCTGGGAAATGGATGAAGAGACTGTGGTACATCCATTCAGTGGAATACTACTCGGCCGTGAAAAGGAACGAACTCCTGATAGAGGTGACAACAGGGATGATCCTCAAAT
>NW_024350923.1:3102990-3127832 GCF_902729225.1 Pteropus medius | reverse complement strand
CTCTGCTTCTCGCTGGTAGAGTAAATGGGTCCGGGCTGACCCAGCACATGGGTTCTGTTTGTTGTCTGTCTTTCGCACTGGATGGCACGTCCTGGCTCCCAGCTCCATTTTCTGTGCCTGAAACAGTATCTAGCACGCGGTAGGAGATCAGTAAGGTTTTCGTTGAAAGGATGACTCTCCTAAAGGCGGAAGCGACAGGGAAGACCCCTCTCTCTGCAAACGAGCTGAAAACCTCCCGCGCCCTGGGCCAGAAGGCAGGCTGCACCTTGTATGCTCCGGAAGCAGGAGGGAGGCTGGGATGAGAGTCTGGCCTGGAGGGTCCCCAGGCTTCTGGGGTGGGGCCAGTTGGACAGCCCCTCCCTCTCTGCTGGTGGCTGGGGAAGCTGAGCCCCACGGGCCATTGCTGTATGAAGGCGTGACTTCCATTTGGCGGCGGTCCCCTGGAGAACTGAGCTCCGGGGCAGGACCCCCAGGAGGGACAAAGCACCACCACAGTGAGGCCCGTCCACATGCTCCCCGCTCCTGGGAGCAGCCCGGGTGGGGTGCTGTGGGGTCAGGAAGAGGGGGTCAGGAAGGGAGGCCGGGAAGGGGCAGTGTGGTGCCGTGAGCAGCCGGGGACTCCGTGCCTCGATTTCCTCACCTGAGCAGCCGGGGACCCTGTGCCTCGATTTCCTCACCTGTAAACTAGGGGACGAAGCCACACCCCTTTGTCAGGTGGGCAACAGGGTCGCTCCTTCCCTGGCTCCAGGGCCGGATGAAGAATGGGCAGGCGCAGCCCATTCCCAGAGAAACAAGAACAGTTTGACTCGGCCTGTCGCACGGCTCACCACGTCCAAAGGCTGCAAGTTTTCTCCACCTTCCCTCATGTGGGCCTCAGGGGTCTCGACTTCTCTCCCTGTGGGTGTCTCCCACCCTCTGCCTCTCCCTCCCAGGGCATCGGCTTCACCCTGGACACAGGGCCCTGGAGCTCGGGGAGCACTCATCCTGGGAAAGTGGGGGCCAGTGTCCCCAGGGTGTCCCCCTCTTCACGGCAGGGTGGGGACGAAGGGGAGAAGCCAGGAGAACACGGAGGCTTCCCGATGGGGTTTGCTGAGATGGCGAAAGTGGGGTGCGGTGGCCGGGGGAGGCCCGGGGAGAAAATCCAGAAGCCCGGAGTGGTCGTGATCCGCTCAACATGTCTGGGAGACCCCAAGGGGAGATGTCAAGTGGCTGCCGGATATGAGGGTCAGAACCCACAGGAGAGGTCACAGCTCCAGAGACAAATTTGGAAGCCATCAGCTTAAGGATATTTAAATCCATGGGAACTGATGAGATCACCCAGCAAGAAGGGTGCGGAGTCAGGAGAGGAAAGCCTGGACCAGCCCCGAGGGACCCCAGCAATCCCGGAGACCCCGAGCCCCAGGTCAGGGGTCGTGTGCATATCAGGGGCAGTGCCGGCTCACAGCAGGCACCCACGAAGTCCTTGCCCGTTGGGGGCCTGCAGGGGAGCGGCTGGCATGGCCGGAGGAGCAGAGGGCAGAGGGGAGAAGAAAGTGCCAGAAGTAGGGGGTGTCCTCCTGGACGGGCTCCCTCTGTCCCGGAAGTCGAGGACGGAGAAGTGGCCATCGGGTTTGGCAACACAGAGGTGGCTGTTGCCGCTGATGAGGACCCTTCCGGTGGGGTGGGCGGGCTGGCAGCAGACTAGGGTGGGTGTGGGGACCGGTGATGGGCAGAGAACTGGAGGCAGGTGGAGGGGTCAGGAGGTGAACTGGGGGCCCCCAGTGGGAGGTAACTATCTGGTCTGTGGGCCAAGGGGACCCGTTTAACAGGAGGGGGAGTCATGGAGAAGAGCCACGAGGAGCCCGCCTCCACCCCACCCCCCAGTGGACAATGGGGAGACTGGCTTGGGGAGGACGGGGGCTGCCAGGCCACACGGCCCGGGAAGGGAGCCGAGGTCTGCACTGGGGGGACCAGGAGGGCGCGTGGCACTCTGTGGTCTGCTCCTTTTCTCTATTTTCTGAATGTCCCACAATGAAACCTTTGGGCCTCTGGCTCTGGTTGAAAATTAAATGCTCAGATCAGAGAAGAAGGCCCCAAAGAGAGTCCAGGTCCCCGAGGAAGCTCGGCCTCGGTCTCTGCCACCCCCACCCCAGGCCCCGGCCAAGGCCCCGACCCCGCCCTGTCCTGCGGGGGCCTCTGGGCTCCCGGCCTGGCCCTGCTACAGCTTCGGGGCACTGCGGGCCTGCAGGCGGAGATCCAGGAGGAGTTTCTGGGGCCTGATGGATGGCGCAGGACTACGGGGAGACCCACCTCCGGGGAGGTCATGGTTCTGGAGTTGGAAGGGTCCTCCCTGCGAGAGGTGAAACCCGAGACCTGAGAGAAAGGGCCCGGGCTGCCCTTGAAACCCAAGGCCGGACAAAGGCGCCCCGCAGGAGGCCCAGGCACAGGACCTGTGTGCTAAGCTGGGGGCTGGGGAGGGTGGGCCAGCCTGGGACGGGGAGGAGGGGGCGGTGCGGAGGAGAAGCTTGTGCCTTCGGATTGCAGATGCCCAGCTTCCTGGGCCCTGGGGCCCCAAATGCACCCTCCAGACAGTTCCCAGAGGAAGGGGGCAGGAAGGGGGGACCAGACCCCACTCCAAAAGCCAGAACCTGGAGCCTGCTGGATGGAGGGCTACACCCCAGAGTCTGGGAGCCCTGCAGTGGGGGGTTTAGGGGGAGCACTGCAAACCAGAGGCCCTCCCAGGCACCCTGCACCCTAAGAGTCACTCCCCTGACTGGATCTAGCGGGAAACGTGGGCATCGGACACCCCTAGGCACCCGGGCTGCTGCTGTGTGACCCTGGGCCCCTCTCTGGCCCTCTCTGAGCCCGGTGTCCTGTCTGCGAACCCCAGATTCCGGCATGCCCCCCAAGCTCTTGCCACACCGTCTTCCTGGGGCAGATGTTAGGAGGCTATGGGCGCAGGTCTGGGGACAGCCCCTGCCGTCCCCTGCAGTCCCGCTGGGGTGGGCGGCGGGCGGGAGGCTGTGGCCAGGAGCAAATCGCATTCTCGAGGGTTCTTTACAGCCGGCCGCTTGTCCTTCCCGCTTTGTGTCTGTCCCTTTCTTCTGCGGGGGGCTGTCTTCCGAGTTAGCTAAACACGAGGGCGGCAGCGGGGTCTGGAGCCCAGGGAGAGCCAACCTCCATCTGATCCTTGAATCAGAGGACGAGGCAAAGGCTTTGTCCCCAGGCAGGGCCTCCCCGCCCGCTGCCCGCAGGCGTTTGGGGTTTGGAAGTCTTCAAACAGCCGCCGATGCCTCACGAGCCCCTTTTGCATAATCCCCTGGAATCTGCCAGACAAAGGCCCTTTCGCAGTTTATTTGGGGAATAGGTAAGCATTGAAAGAGGGTGTCTTGGCGGGAAGGTAATTGGGCCGAAGCTGCCTGTCTGAATGGAAGTTCTCAGGGTGTCTGAAGTGTCCGAAATGTGGGCCTGAGACCCCGGTCGCCCTGGGGCCTCTCGAAGCTTCTGGCGGTGAGTCGTTGGGGCTCCCAGGCCGCCTTCCGCCTTCCGGCTAATCAGAGGGATGCTAGAACACCACCAGCTGGGCCAGGAGCTCGGGCCTCCCAAGTCGAAACTCGAAACTCGGGCCGAGGCCCCACTGGCAGGGGACACACACGTGTCTTCCCCGGCCTTGTGCGTCTGCAGATTATATCATAGATTCGTTAGCCATTCAGCCACCATCTGCTGCACGACTCGAGGGAGCCAGCGCTGTGGGGCTGACCGTCCCGTGGAGGAGACAGACAGCAAAAACCGGACACGCACGCAAATCACGCTAAGTCCAGAAAATAACACGAGGGGGCTGAGTTTTGTCCCCCCAAAATTCCCGTGTTGACGTCCTAACCCCGGCCCCCCAGAACGTGACCGTTATCTGCAGAGAGGGCCTTTACAGAAGCGGTCGAGTTCAAGTGAGGTCACTAAGGATCAGCGTCCTTCTGGAAAGCGGAGATGAGGGCGCAGACAGACGCACACCGAGGCACGACCACGTGGGGACCCAGGGAGAAGACGGCCATCCCCACGCCCAAGGAGACGCCTCCCGGTGGGGCTGCCTGCGTGTGCAGAGCTGGTTTTCCTCCCTAGAATGCAGCAGTTTTCTGGAATGTTCTTCCTGGAGACCCGCCCTCCCCGGCCCAGGGGGTCGAGGGCCCAGAGAGCCTCTCTTTGGGTTCTGAGCCGCACGGAACGCGGCCCGTGCCCCCCGCCCTCTGCTTCCGTCTCTCTCCTGTGGCCCCAGCGTGTGGCTCCCCGTGTCTGACGCTCCAGACGCTCGTAGTAGAATTTGCTGTTTCCTTTGCAGCAGGCTGGCGAGGCTCTCTCAGCTCTGCTCGGGTTGCGCCCCCTTGCAGCCATCCTGGGTTTAACGGGGTTGGATGTGCTTCTGAACCAACCGAGTCGGGGGAGGGCGGGGGGGAGGTGGTCAAACACCCTTTGGCCACATTCTCGGCGGGTCCCGAGGGGCTGCAGTCGAGAGCCAGGAGCACTGTGGATGGCTCGCCAGCAGCCACAGGCATAGCTCGTAGGACCCCCTACTCCACTGCCTCCCCTTTCCAGGGAAACTGAGTCGAAGTCACTTGGATGAGCCCCACAGGGCAGCACCCAGGCCCGCTGGACTCCGGAGTTGAGCCGGCCTGGGCGTCACCACAGGGAGCGGCTGAGAGCCTCTCGGTCCCAGTGGCTCAGTGTGGGCCGTGTGAAAACCTCAGCCTTTCCCACATCGAGGTGCCAAAGGCTCCTCTTGTTCGCTGATGACCCAGAAATTGGCTCCAAGCCCCAGGCAAGGCCCCCGCCTGCTCTGGATAGTGGGGCACCCCTACCCATGGCCATGAAAGCCCCCGTTGGCTCAGTCAGGGAGGGGACAGGTATTCAAGACCCGGAGAAGTGTCCTCGGGGCAGGCGAGCTGTGGGGAGGGTGGGCGCTCCCAGGAAGTCCTGGCTGGGCCTGGAGACAAAGGCCGGCGTGCAAATGAAGTCAGCCGCGGCCCCACCGCTGGAGCCAGGCGAGCTGGGTGCTGAGGCTGGAGGCCACGCATCCCACGGGGCCACAGCAAAGCAGGCAAACCCAGTTTCATGCGGCATTCTGTGTGGACACCTCGAGCTGCCCCCAAGGCCTTCCCAGGCCCCACCCCAGCACTCCAGGTCCCCCCTCTACCCCTATACGCCGCACATCGATGCCCACGGCCAGGACGGGCCAGCGTACCCTCGTTAGTGAATCAGCCGGTTCGCTCTCGGCTCCTCCCTGCTGGCAGACAGCTGCCCGTCGTCCTGCGGGGGACACTCTCACTCCTGGCCCTGGAACCCCAGCTGGCTCCTGGTGTCTGCAGGACAAAGCGCTCAGACACCACGCTTGGCCTGCCCGGCCTCCCCCTGGGGCACTCGGCCCTCTGCCCCCTGCACCCCCGCATACCCCTTCGCCAGACTTTTCCCAGGTGCCCTCCTGCCGGTCAAGGCCGGGCACGTCATGCGTTCTCTGCTCCTATCTGGACGCGAGCAGCAACTCCTCTCAAGACCCGGGTTGGCACCCCCTCCTCCGGGAAGCCTTCCAGTTGTCCCAGCAAGGTCTCCCGCTTCCCTGCTTCCTCTTAGAGCCTGCCCCAGAAGGACACGTCCCTCCAGAACCTGCAAATGTGGCCTTCTTTGGAAAAAGGCTCTCCACAGATGTGATTAAGGTGAGGTGCTCAAGACGAGGTCACCCTGCATACGGGCGGGTTCCAAATCCAACGACAAGTGTCCTTAGAACAAGAAAGGACTAAAAGAGACGTACAAAGCAGAAGGCCACGTGGAGATGGGGGCAGAGGTTGCAGCGATGCAGCCACAAGCTCGGGGAGGCCGAGGGATGCTGGTGGCCCCCACAGGCTAGGAACGCGGCACTGGAGGTTTCTCCCATGCAGCCCTCGGAAGGAGCCAACCCCGCCAGCACCTTGATCGCAGACTTCGGACCTCCACATCAGCGAGACGGCAAACTTCCGTCGTACCAAGCCACCCAGTGTGTGCCAGGTGCTGCGGCATCCCCATGACATTGATGTTCGCTCTCTCCGCTCCGTGCCACTCGACTCGTTCAGTTTGGGGCCGCTCGCTAGCCCCGTCGCCGCCTCCAGCAGATGTTGGGGCTTGGGGGGGGGGCGGGGGGGAGCTACCTCCTGGATCTGGTCCCGAACTTCCAAGAACTTCGGACGGGAGAACGGGAGGTGAGGTGTGAGGTGGTGGCAGCCCCGAATGGCAGATTCCACCCCCGGGTCTTCATTTTGCCGTTCCCACCACCTGGACGGCCCTTTCTCAGCGAAACCAGATGCCCAGGTGCTACGCGATGTTCCAGATTAAAGTCCGATGCTCCTTCTCCTTGGCCTCTTTACAGACCCAAGGCTCCCTCCAGCCCACCCCACCCAGTCTCTTCAGGGGAATAGAGGTGCAGGCACCGGTGGCACCTGAGACTTTCTGCCAAGGGTGTGCTGGGCACTCACCAGATCCTCCCAGAGTCCTCAAACATGCTTAAGAGGACCCTAAGGCTCACGTCGCCCACCCCGCCCACCCTCTGGTTAGCAGGCCACCACCCACGGGCAGAGCAGAGTGACAGCTGGGGTTCTCGGTCATCACTGACTCACTGTCCTCTGCACATTATGGCACTGTGCTGGTTTTCGCTTACGAAAAGCAATTATTGGGAGCCCTTAACCTCACACACTTAAAAGTACCGTGTCGGCATTCTCGGTGCCCACGAACAGCCCGAGTGCTGGCCTGGGGTGACCCAGCACCCAGTCAGCATGAGGCCATCCATCAGCCGGGCGAAGCCCGGTGGTCATGGGCTGCGGACCCTTGTCAGGCTCGGCCATTGCACCCTGTACGTTGCCTCTGCAGGCTCCTGCCACCTCCCTTAGCCTAACGGGACAGGCCCGCCTTCCCGCCAATGTTCACGCCAGCTTTCCGGGCCCGGAAGACCCACTGGGCAATTGCCCCCCACTCAGGCTACTGGGCTCACCTCCACAAGCCACCCTATTCCATCCCAAGCGAACCCCTCAGGAGAGCAAGGGGTAGGGGCAGTGAGCCCAGGACTGGGGTCAAAGTCAGGGGTGCACGCGAGTCACTGGGTCCTCGCTCGGCCTCGAAGCCAGCTTTATGCTATGGGCCCTGCCATGGCTTATTAGTCACTGGGTGTTTCACCAACTCATGGTCCCAGCGGAAGGTTCAACACCTCCCAAGGGAGCATGTTCAACCAATGGATAGTTCATCCATCTTCTTGTAAACATTACAAAACCAGAAAGCCCCAGGATTGGGTCCAGACGTGTAAAAACGATCACTATACTGATCAGGATTCAGGCTATTATGACAAGAGACCCCCAAATAGAGTAGCTTGAGCCAGGTAGTTGATTTCTCTTTCCCATGGGATCTCAGGCAGGCAATCCAGGACTACCGTGGAGGCGTGATGGGCCTGGTGACCCAGATCTCCCACCCCTTGGGGGTCCTCCGTGGTCTGCGAGGTCCGAGTTGACTCATATCCTCGTTTACATCCCCTCCCATGAAAGGGGCGTAGGAAGGGGAGAGCTCACTGCTGTCCCTTCAGAGACAGGATGCGGCCACTGCTCTTCCACTCACAGAGCCATCACGCTGCCCACGTCCAGGCGGCTCCGTCCACATGCGGTCCACAGCACCGAGGACCGTCCACAGCCCACACGGCCAGACCCAGCCACAAGGAAGCCAGCAGCCTCACACTCCTCTCCCTGGTCTCAAAGTGTGAGTTCAGGAGCCCCGAGAGGTCAAAATTATTTTCATGATAACACAAAACCATTAACTGCCTTTTTTTCTCTCATTCTCTTGTGAGCGTCCAGTGGAGTTTTCCAGAGGCTACATGACATGGGACGACATCGTCACGCTGACAGGTAATGGAATGAGTCCTCGAATATTCTGGCGTTTTATGTCTGTTTTCCGTTTTAATTTCTAATGCGGTATATGTCAATAGTTAAAACTCACATCAACAAAATCTCTTTGAGGTCCTCAATGACTTTTAAGCTGCCAATGGCCCTGGCACCAACAAGTTTATGAACTGCTGGACCAGAAGATGAAAACAGACAGTGGGCCAAGAATTGTCAGAAATAGATACGACAACGGGAAACTAACAGAAATTGCTCAGGCTTGGCCCCCACTCAGGGACCCCTGCAACCCCCTGGGAGGTCAGAGTCTGGCTCTGAGAAATTTGGGAACAGACATGTTTCTCGCCAGTTAGAACCCTAATCGCTGCAGGATTTAATCGTCATTTAATTGTCACGCTGTCCTGTGCCAGGCAGCTCAGTGGCAGAGCAACTCCCCTATCCCATCAGGCAGAGCTGGGTTCATGTGCTGGGCTTGTCACTTCCAAATTGTGGGAACCCTTGCAGATGACTCTGAACCTCAGTTTTCTCATCTTTAAAATGGGGTGGTACCCCTGCGGCTTGTCCTGGGAATAACGGGGAGTCTCCAGAGGCGTTTTGCATGTACTTCCCTGCCAGGTCAGCCCCAGACAGACTGAGGCTGGGCAGATGGGGAGAGAATTTGCTGGAGAAGGGAGAAATGCCACCGTCTGGCTCCCCAACCTTCCACAGCTCCCCGGGGGTCGCGCTGACATTTAAGGCTCTCCCTACAGGGCCCCGACCCACCTAACAAGGAGCGCTCTGTAGCGCGATTGAATTCTGCTGAGTCTGGTCCCCCTAAGCAAGGGGGTCTTCCCGTTCAGAGCAGCCCCCCACTTTGTCAGTCACAGACTCGCTTCATCTGGGGCGTGGAGGCCTGAAGCAGATCCATTAACCACGCTCTCCCAACAAGCGTTTGTAAACACATGCCTTCTTCATAACGTCAGCAAACAGACCAAGTTTTCCTACTTAACAGGAAATGCAGCTGAATGGTGGGGTTCGGGAGGCCCCAGGCCTCACATGCTTGGAGGCATATGCAGCTAGGACAAGGCCAGTGATCCAGGGGGGCACCCAAGCCCCTGAGGTTTGTAAGAGAAGTTCCCAGCAGTTTGCAATTGCTAGGAGCCCCCTGCACTAGCAGGGAAGGGGTCCGGCCCCTTCCCAACCCCCTGTCTTTGTCCCCTGGCCGTCCACCCGCTCACGCTGGGGGTGGGGGGGACTGCAGAGCTATCTCCGGAACTGGAGTCAGACTGGACCATAGGCCATAGGCGAAAAAGTGCATTTCTAACCACACAAGCCCTTTCAGGGTCACAAGATCTTGAATCTCAACAGTGACCAAGCAAGGAAGCCCAAGGGCTACCGTCAGGAGCCGCAAGCGAGCCTCATAATGACACAATTATACCAGGACTCTGAGAGTCTGAGAAATTAAAAAAAAAAAAAAATTCCCCTGCCCGCTGGGGGAGGGGGCTCGGCAAGGCGCGGCGGCCGGGGCCCCACACGGAGCCAGAGCCCGAGCCCGAGCTCTGCGCCCCGCTCCGCGGCCGCTGATTGGGCCTTGCGGCCTGCGGCCCAGCCAATCCGCTGTCTGGGAAGCTGGGCCATTCATGAAAGCGGTGGCGGAGAGGAAGCTGGGGGCGGGGAACGCGGGTTATCACTGTCCCCTTCAGGGCGGCTGGCCTTCCATCCCGGCCTTCCCGCGGCCCGCACAGGGCGGGCCCTTAGCAGGGGGACCGGGGCTGGAGGCCGAGGAGCAGGCCAGGTTTTCTGGAAGTGCCTCCGGGCAGGGCCTGGCAGCCAAACGCTGCCTCTTTCAGTCAACTGTAGCCATGAAGTCATTTTTTTCCCCCCCTGCTGATTGAAATCATCTGTTTTCAGTTCTCTGACAAATTCATTGAGTTCCCTCCGAGGCTGGGGCCCCTCGGCTGCACCGTCTGCATCCCATGCTGAGGCCCAGACCCACACAGTCTCGTCTTTTTGGAATTTCATGAGCTCCGGTTTCCAGAGACGCAGTGAAAGGCGCATTTGTGTGGGCGGGGCCCTGGCCCCAGCGCGGATGCTTCTAGAAGAGCTGTTTGCGCGCCCGGCAGCGATCCCTGGCCTCTGATCTTCAGATTTCTGGGGCCCTGGATGACAGCGTGGCCAAGGAAAGGCCCAGAGCCCCACGCCCTTGTTATTCCACACGAGTGGAACGCGGCCTGGTCTCCCTGCTCGATGAGCCCTCATTCTCTCTCGCAATACAGCAAGTGATTTAAAAAACACACTCCCAGGGCCACAGAGAGTATATTTGGGGAGTGGCTGTTCCGTGGTTGCGAGGAGGGGTGCTGTCTGCTTTTGCATGTAACTCTGCAGGAGCACACTAACTCAGGGGTCCCCAACTCTAGGGCCTCGGTCCGGTACCAGTCGATGGACTGTTAGGAACCAGGCCGCACAGCAGGAGGTGAGCGGCATGCAGGTGAGCGAATGATCGAGCGAATGATCGAGCAAATGATTGAGCGAAGCTTGTGTTTGCAGCCACTCCCCCGCGCCAGCATCACCGCCTCGGCTCCGCCTCAGGTCATCAGACATTAGAGTCTCCTAGGAGCATCGATCCCTGGTGCCAAAAAGGTTGGGGACCGCTGCCATAACTGACACCCTGACTCTGAGCCTCGGTGTTCACCTCGGTAACGTGGGTATGAGAACACCTAGCTTTCCATCACTGTGAGCACCCAATAAAATTAGAAATGCAAGGGCCTAGCGTGGTGCCCGCCCGGGGGGGGCAGAGAATGCAGTTGCTGACTGGCCGTTGGTGGTGTGGTCAGCACTGATTCTCCTGGAGGTCAAAGGACAGGGTCAAGTTCCATGTCCAGAGGCAACAGAGAGCAGTGGGCTCCAGAAGAGAAGCCCCTCGAAGCCACTGACAGCCCAGCGACACCCTGCAGCCACCAGGAATGTGAGCACGCGGGGAATTTTTCTCAATGGAAAGATTTCTTCATTGCGAGTGTTTCGAAAACCTCTCCTGGGCTGTTGATAATGAATCTTGGCTTCTTGACTTCCAAGCATGTTACGTAAGCCTAAGAGGCTGGTCTAAAACAAGTAAGAATGTACTAGAGATAGCAGGCCGGCAGGTTCTGCAGCTGTCCAAACATTCGGACAGCTTGGCAGGCCGGGAGGACTCCCCACTCTCGGGCCTGTCAGAACCATGCTGGGGAGCATGAGCTACGGAATCTGGGGGAGAGGTGCCCAAGAAGCCGGAGCTGCAGAGCAGACTGAGGCCGGCCCCTCTCACAGGCAGGACCCCCGATTTCACCCCAGGACCTTCCGCGTTTGGAGCGGCCACCACCGCTGGCCCTGCAGCACCCACCCATCGCGCAGGGGCACGTGGAGGGATGGGGAAACCGAGGCCCAGGGATGTGGGCAGGACAGCGGGCCCCCTCCATGGCTGGTCGGTCCCTCTAGAGGCCACGTGGGCCTGGGAGGTGGGGTTCACCGAGAGCACATAAAGGAAGCAAGAGGAGCTGGGCAGAGTGGGGAAGCCAGAGCTCACCGCTCCCCACTTCTCTTTGGCATAAACCGGCTCTTCTGTTCATGTATTTTCTTAAAGGAAATGCACTGGGGGTAGCAAGGCCCAGGGTTCCTAACCTGGCTTGGCACTCTGCCTTCGGCAATGCAGATCACACTTAAAAACACTCAGTGACCCGTTTTTAACGTGGGTCAGAGGCCTGGGTGAGCCCTAGGTGACTCCAAAGTGGTCACTTACCTCCTTTTCTAACGTGCAGAGTGGCGACTGTAGTGGACACTCAGCAACCAGTCAATGGACACAGACCGGAAAAGCCTTAACTGCTCTGCAAATATTGGGTATTTTAAAGTGTTAGGGCACATGATGCAGCATGCAGGAGTTGCGAGCGTACCTAGAAAATGTATTAGTCAGACTGGGCTAGGTTATGCTGCAGTGACAAACAGTCCCCCGGATCTCGATGACTTAAAGCGGAGTTGGCAAACGGTTTCTGTAAAGGACCAGACGGTAAAGGTTTAGGCTTCTGGGGACCAAACAGTCTCTGTTGCAAGTCCTCGACACTTATTATAGCGCAGAAGCAGCTTCGGACAGAACATGAATGTGTTCCAATAAAACTTTATCAACAAAACTGGTGGTGAGCCAAATTTGGCCCACGGGCTGTAGTTTGCTGACCCTTGGCTTAAAATAACAAAGACGTATTTTTCACTTTAGCCACATGTCTAAGGTGCAGCGGGCATGCTCCAAGGACCCAAGTGCCGGAGGGGACCCGGGGACCCAGGTCCCACCTCGCTGCCACTGTCACGGAGACCAGACTCATGTCCTGGTTCTTAAAGCTCTTGCTCACAAGTGACCAGAGTCCTTCCACTCATATGTCATTGGCCAAGGAAGTCAGGACTTTAAGAACAGGCCTCCTGTTTGCCCAGAAAGCAAGGGGCTGGACATCTGTGGTCTCTGACGCCCCAGACTAGAAGACCTCATTTCTGGTCCCCTCTTCTGCCACCAGCTGACCCTGAGACAGTTCCCCTCACTTCTCAAGGTGTCATTCAAGGTTTCTGTGTCCCTCCGCCAAATTCACATGTCAAAGCCCCACCCCCCAATGCGATGGTTTTAGGAGGTGGGGCCTTTGGGAGGGGACCAGGGTTAGACGAGGTCTTGCGGGTAGGCCCCCAAGGTGGGGTCAGTGCCCTCGTAAGGAGAGGAGTTGACACTGGAGCACTCTGAGTGCATGCCCCACGGAAGGCCATACAGGGACGTCACTGAAAAGAGCGACCTCACCAAGAACCTGGCCCTGTCGTCACCTAAACCCTGAACTTCCGAGACTGCGGGAAACGTTGATCATTTGAGCCGTCTCGTCTGCGGTGCTGTGTCCCAGCAGCCCAAACAGATGAACACACCAGCATTCGGAAGATTTTCCCCGACACGTCAGCTTTTGAACCTCCACATTTGACTGTCGCTCTGGGGACGCATGGCGGGAGTGCCCGCTGGTCACGCGTGACTCTGGGAAGCCGGGCCCAGGCTTGGTTCCGGTTGGAGTTGGATGAGACTCCGGGTAGGGAGGGCAGCAGGGGACGTCTGTCTACGAGGAAGGGACAGAGTGGGCGGGACGACGTGGACTGGGCTCGGGCCCGTCGGGAGGCTGGTGCAGCTCCAGACACTTGTCCGGGCCCACTCGGTCCCCCCGGAGGGCAGAGCGAGGGGCACGTCCCGTGGGATTGGGATTCCGCCTGCTGCTGTCGCTGGGGCAGCGCGGATGCCTTGTCACCATCGGGCCTGTGCGTTTTCTCTGCCACCTGCACCGTTGTCACCAGGCGTCCATGTGCCGTCTTCCCAGCCCTCCCTCAAATCT
Organism: Pteropus medius; assembly: GCF_902729225.1. Classification (NCBI taxonomy): domain Eukaryota; kingdom Metazoa; phylum Chordata; class Mammalia; order Chiroptera; family Pteropodidae; genus Pteropus; species Pteropus medius. The sequence continues at coordinate 3,114,604 of NW_024350923.1, read as the reverse complement.
GTGTCAACTGTCGCCGGCTCCATGAGGCCTTTGCTGACCACGCTTTCTGAAGTCTCCACCCCACCGCTGTCCGGTTATCCCTGTGCCTCCACCGGGTCGTCTTTCCCGGGGCTCTGGTCCCCTTCCAAGGTCGAATGTATGTCGCTGAAACCAGGCAGACGCGGCCCAGCTCTGAGCTGGCTTTCAAAGGAGGAAATGAGAAACACACCCCAGGACAATCACGCCCAGCCTCGGCCTCGGAGCACCGCGGTTGCTCAGAGAGGCCAGTGGGCCGCTGGCCCAAGTGCGCGCACACTTCGCACGCCAGCGCCAAGCCTCCTTGCAGCCGGCCGAGGCCATCGGGGACCAGAAGGCCGTCCAGGAGCTCGGGAGGGGACACTCTGGTTTTGCAGATTGGCAAACCCCTCCAGGTCACCCGTGCCCTGCCGAATAGACTTTCAGTCCCCCTGACAGATGGGATCATGGAAAACAACTTTCAGTTCAAAATGGAGGAAAAAGACACAGGACGGGGCTTTGGGGGTTTGAAGGGATTTGTAATCCACAGGGGAGTTTGGATTTGGGAGGCAGGGTGCAAGAAAATCCTAAAAGTCGGTCCTTCTGACGGCCGCAGAGGAGCCTCTTGTCAGAGAAGCCTCTTGTCAGAGTAACCTCTGTCACGAAGAGGAACGTTCGCAAGTGGAAAGTGTGAATTCTCAGCGCAGAAGCCAGGCAGCGAGGAAGTGAAAACCCTTCCCTGTCCTTCTCCGGCCCTCGTGGTTTCCGCCCCCCACCTCCGCCCAGCTCTTTGGCTCCTGACTTTCGGGGTGGGGTGGAATGCCCGGGAGGTGGGAACAACAGAAGCTGCATCTTTTTCAGAATAATTGCATCGGACGTGCCGCCTGATACACATGGCCAGCGTGCACACAGGTGCGCATCGCCGCATGCAGACGCCGGGACCACAGGCAGGTGTCTCAGCGTCCATCACGGAGGAGGCAGACCCACAAGCTCCTGCTCAGGGGTGACAGGCCCGGCCGGCCGCCTCTGCTTCCTTTTGTTGGGCTCTGAAAGGCCTGGGTCACGTGTGGCCCCTGAACCGTCCGTGTCACTCTGGACATTGAGAGACGGACTGTCCCTAGCCCAAACAGACGGACTGTGACCTTCAGGAAGAGTGGGGCCGTCATGTAGTGTGCTCAGTCAGGGACAAAGGGGCCCGTTGTGGGGCGGTGTCGAGGGCAGCAGAGGAAATGCCGTGAGCTGACAGCCGGCCACCCCAGTTACGATCGCAGTGACTATGCTGGTGCAGGGGGCGCCTCTCCACTCCCAGCCCCTCCTGCCCACGGCGGGTGAATCCTGCTTGCCTCCGAGATAGCTTTTCCTGCCCGAGCTGGAGGGCCGGACGGAATGGGGTCATCTGAGCCACAGCTCCTGAGGCCTGCCTCCCAAAATAGGCCTTTCTTCCTGTGTCCAGGCCTCCGCCACGGGCCCAGCAGGGAAATGCATGTCTCCAGGGCGGATGGAGCATCTAGAATCTCCAGCTGGCCACACACTCGAGGGTCAGGCCGCAGCCAAGTGTCACGGGGCCCAGAGGTGACACCTGGCCTTCGTTTCCTCACGGCTCCTGTCCCCTGCGCTGGGTGAATGACACACGTTTTTGGAGCCCAAGTCGGGGCAGAATCTGTGTGTGCTGGAACTGGCAGGTGGGCACTCCAGGGACAGCTCCAGCTGCCATGACCCCAGAGACCCTTCTCGAACTTTCTCTTCCCACAGCTCTGGGAGCCAGTGGCCACGCAGCCCGTTCCACGGAGCCAGGGCCCTGGCCCTGGAAAGGCCGTCCCCGGGCGTGAGTCACAGCCCGCTCTGGCAGCGCCCAAACATTCAGAAGTGGAGCCGTTTCCTGCAGATAAGTGACAAGGGCAGGGGGACCTGGCAGGGGAGAGGGCCGCGCTGGGAGGGAGCCTTCCTTCAAAGCCCCCGAGCGCTAATGAGCAATTCCAAGCATAGTTTCAACAGCATTTAGGGATTTCCTCATCAAAATAAACTTCCTCCCATGCTATCTTCATTTTTGGCATCTGATAGGGTTCTTTTTTTGGTCTCATTTATTTATTTTTTCGCTCCGAATGGGGAGCAATGCTCGTCCGGCTGGCCGCGGTGGCCACTGCGGGTGGATGGGCAGGTGAGGACACGGGAGCCTTTGAAGCAGGAGCCCTCCTCCCCCGCCCCTTTGCAGGGCTGCCTCGTCCCTCTGCCCTGGCAAGGGGCCCGGTCAGGGTGGTCGTGGCCGAGGCCCGCTCGGTGGGCCACCACCCGCTCGGTGGGCCACCGCAGAGTCCTGATCCACCTCTGCTTAACTCCACGACCCAGGGGCCAGGCTGCCCTGCAAGCCCTCCGCCCTCGGGCTGAGCGTCTGCTGGAACTGGCTGGGAGGCTGCTCACTGCCCACAAGTTCTGGGGCCCCTGGGCTAGCCCGGAAACTGAGTGGGGGGCTTCTACTTGGGTCCCAGTGGGATCCCTGAGTGCGGCAGAGCCAGAACCGGAAAGGGGGTTCGTGGTAACTGCCCGCAGGAAAGGAGCCCCTTTCCCCAAGCCCACAGGCGCGTGGCCCCGCGGTGTGCGAGGCCCCTCCAGGCACCCCAGCCTTGCTTCCTGCATCCCCCCGATTTTAGCCACAATAGGTGATTTCCCGAAGGATCTGCCGATGCCTGGGGTTGGCAGGCCACTCGGGCCTGAGATGAAACCAGATAAGACAAGTTTTGTTTGGGGCCGGACGGTTTGTCAGGAAATGAAGTAGAAGCTGAAAACGGAACCAGTGTCACCGCGGGTTATTTTGGGGGGAACTGTCCTTGGAAGGCCCCCCGGTCCTCTGAGGATGGCTGAGCAGGCCGAGCTGGGGCCACGCGGCTTTGCCTCTGCAAGGAACAGGCTGCCCACCTCCAGCTGATGCCCCCGGGGCCAGCGTTTGGGGCCCTATCTCCAAGGGACAATTGTCCAGGCTGGAGACTCACTCAGGTGGGGGTGGGAGGCAGCTGTGCAGGGAGCCCCACGTCCGCCAAGGGCAGGGAGATGGCTGCCCCGTGGGACCACATGGAGAAGGAAGGAGGGAACGGACAGGCAGATGGACAGAGAGACTGAGAGGAGGGTGGGCAAGCAGACGGATAAATGCGAGGGGTAGGTGGGAGGAGAAGAGGAGGAGGAGGGAGGAGGAGGAGGGAGGAAGGAAGGAAGGAAGAAGAAGAGGAAGGAAGGAAGGAAGGAAGGAAGGAAGGAAGGCAGGCAGGCAGGCAGGCAGCACCAAACTGATTTTAACTGTGCTGTTTTGTAGGGCACTTCCTAACCTCTTTATTTACTTATTTATTTTGGTGAAGAAAGGAAGGAACGAAATAAAAGTAAACTCTAGAACCCCTTTGACTGCTGGAGCTCAGCCGGCAGTGTGGGAAGCCTGCTTCTCAGGCAGACAGGCAGGCCGGCCCGGGCCGAGAGGCAGCGGCTACCCTGGGTCCAACGCCACGTGGCCGCAGAGAAGTCCACTCCGCCATTCCCTGCCTCCACCTCCCAGGCCCTGACTCTGAGGCTGCGGCTCCTTCCGGGGGAGCACTGCCCAGCCCACATGCAGGCCTTAGCCCCAGCCAGCAACAACAACAACACGACACACTCGTAGACACGCCTACGGGCAAGGCTGCCGGGCGCCAGCGACCGGGGGGAGCCCTTCCACGTGGCAGGGATGGCGAGCAAGAGGAAGAATGAGGCTGAAGCTGGAGACGGAGGCCGTCTGGGCTTGGGGAGAGAGGGGCGTGGGAGGCGGCCAGTCCACGAGGAGCAGCTCTGAGGGAGAGGAGGCGGGTCTGAGCGGACCACAAGCCAGAGGTGCACGCAGACCGCCTCCGCCGTGCCCGGGGGAGCTGGCTTCTCCGGCATCTCACCCCTCACCCCAGGCCCCTGGGGACTGGTGTCGGGAGGTCCACTGGGTCCTCTCAGACCCTTCGAGACCATGCAGCTGAAAGAAAATCAAGGCCGCAGGTGTTCGATCTGTTTACACAGAGGCCAGAGCCCAAAGCAACACCGGGTCGCTGTCGCCGAGGCCGGGCGCTGTCACGCAGCGGGGTGTTTGCACTGCCGAGCAGGCCAGGAACTCGGGGACGCCGGGTCGTCCGTGTGTGTCTCTCTGGGGGAACCGACTTAGGCCTGGGTTCCTGGACCAGGCACTTGCACAAGAGACTGGATCACACTCAGGTCCACCCATGAAAACAAGGCGAGGCCGCTTTCTGTGCCCACGTGAGCCACACGAACCAAAATCGGGACCGTGTGTAGGAGTGGACAACGCTGGTGGGAGGACACTTCATGCCGGTCGCTATAGGACAGCAAGACAGCCCCGGGTCCCCGCAGCACGGCCCGTACTCATGAGAGAGTGGCGAAGCCCGACCTTGATCGTTCAGAGGCTCAAGCAGAGATTTCCCAGCACGGCCACAGCGATATTTCTGGTCCCTTGTGCCCTTCCGGTCTCTGCCAAGAGGCGAAGTCTGTTTTCCTCTCCCTTGAAACTGGGTGGGACTTCGTCACCCCCTTGACGAGCAGAACGTGACAGAGGTTACGCTGCCTGACTTTCGAGGCTAGATCACAAACAGTGATACAGCTTCTCCCGGTTCTCTCTGTCAGAATCATCGCCCTTGGGACCCAGCCACCATCTTATAAGGAGGCGCAAGGGAGGTGGCGGCCGACAGCCTCGGCCGAGTCTCAGCCGAGAGCCAGCATCGACCGCCAGACTCGCGAGCGCGTGCACGTTCAGCCCATTTCGGCCCCTCCGTCTTCCAGCTGAAGTCCCAGGTGAGTCATCCGCACTGTGCCCTGCTCACATTCTTGACTGAAGGAATCGAGGAGCACAAAACCCGATTATTCCATGTCACCGTGGAAGGCAAATCAGTGATCCCCCAGAAGGCCAACGTCCTGATCCCTACGACCCGTGAAAATGGGACCTTCTTATTTATTTAGGAGACTTTGCGAATGTGATGGAGGCGAAGCACCTTATCCTCGGTTACCAAGGGCACACGATGTCATCCAAAGGGCCCTGCAGGGGGGAGGCGGGAGGATCAGAGCAATGGTAGCTTTGAGGACGAGGCCCCAGGCCAAGGAATGCAGGTGACTTCTAAAAGCTGAAAAAGACTCTCTCTCCTGGGGCCCCCGGAGACCTGCCGACACCTCGGCTTTATACCTCTGACCTGCAGCAGCGTAAGAGGATAAATTTGCGATGTGTCAAGCCGCTGCACCGGTGGTCATGTGTTCCCGAGGCGGAGGGTTTTGATAAGAAATTCGATTTTAAAAAAACGGACGTCGGGCTCTTTGGATTATCTGCCGCTTCTTGTGTCCGTTGCGGTCCGTTCTCTTTTTAAAAGAATTTCTCGGTTACATCAGAGCGGTCAAATCGTTGGGCAGAAAGTGGTTCGTAACGTTCTCACGTGACCCCCCGCCGTCTGCAGAGCACTGGGTCACCCCGCTCCACGCGATCCGCGCTCACGCTTTGCGTTCTCTCCCTTTTCGGGGAACCCGGCTGCGGCTTTGCCGGCTCCCTCCGCGGTCTCTGTGCCCTGCGTGTCGCCGGCTTCCGCTCCCATCTCCGTACCTCCCTTCCTTTTGCTCACCTGGGGCTCGCCTCGCTCTCCTAGCTTCGTAGGGAGGAGCCTACGCATTCGTAACAGAAGCACTTCAAGGTGTACCTGTCCCTTGAGGCGCCACCGCAGCTGCATCCCGCACCGTACTGATAATTACACATTTCCTGGGTCAGGTTGTAAAAAAATGATGTGGCTTCTACCTCGGTCCCCTCTCCCCACGTCCAGCCTTGGATGCCAGCACCGGCGTCGTGAGGAAGCCCGACACACGACGAGGCCACGTGGGGTGCTCCGGCGAGCCCTCCCCGCCACGCCCCGTCCCCGTTCCTGCCCCACGGCGTCTGGGCGGGACGCCGAGGGTTTGCGGCGTCGATTTGGGGGTCATTTGTATACAACCATAGTAACCGGAGCAACGGCTCTGCAACGCATTCCCGGCACGGACACCCCAAGTCACTCTTCTTACACCAGAGAGGGGACTGGTCCTCAGAGTAAAGAGTCTGGTGACGGCCAATTCCTACCCTGGGCAGGAGGGCATCGGGAAGGGAGACTTGGAGTGGAAGGCCGACCCCCAGCCGGCCGACCCATCCAGAAGTTACGCTGGGATCCTCGCCGGGGGAGCAGAAGGCCGCTCAGCCCTGGGGGAACACGTCAGAGCATGGACAACCTGCACGGCGAGGCTGCGGCCGAACAGAGCGGGCGCCCAAGGGCGGGGTCCGCCCACACCCCCGCAGGCCGGGTGCCACCTGCGGGTACGAGCACCGAGGGAGACCTCACGCAGCCAGCGGGGGGCGGCGAACGGGTTTGTCTCTTGCGCAGGCCTGGTGGGTGGGTGCCGGTCGGTGCTCTGGGCTGAGGGTGATTTGGGAGGGCGGTCCAGATGCCGCAGGAAAGAGCACTGTGATCGATCAGCGATGTCTGCCATGGCCGAGAGGGATGCGGTGCCGTGCGTGTGCCGTTGGCTCTCCTCACCTAGAACGCGTGGAGTCGGTTTCCCGCCTTTTTAAAGCCCTCTCCCGTCCCTGCTGGGAGACCTTCCAAGAGATGCTACATGACAACTCGTGAACCCACCTCTGCACGTGCCAGTCAACTACCCACCGCTCTGCATGCATGCGGAGGGATGCGCGTGACATCCGGCCAGCCCTCCGTGGTCACGCTGGTGGCTCGGGGGCTGCCACGCCTTCCGAGCTGGCAGTGTGGGCACCCCGCCCACAAGATTCGCCATTTAACTCACTCCAGATGGCCGTGCCCTTGGCAGACCCCGCTTACCTGCCCGTGGAGCGAGGTGCCCCGTGGAGCGAGGTGCCCGTGGAGCGAGGTGCCCCGTGGAGCGAGGTGCCCCGATCCTAATAGAAAGTCTGGTTCCCATTATTTTCTAACCTTCAAAGCACAACAGCTGCGTGTCTTGGATCTAGGGACACTGCACAGTTCCCGTCACCCCAAAACGCCTGGCTCCCCTGTGGAAGTCCCTTCGCCCTCGGACTGAGTCCCTTCGGACTCGGAGCCCGGTTCAGCTCAGAGCTTCTTGTCAACCACAAGCGGGAAAAACTGTCATCCCTACTTTACAGATCAGCAAACTGAGGCTTCGAGGGACACTGGGCGTGGTGGGTCGCACGGCCAATCAGAGGCAGAGCCGAGAGGACCTAATACAAGCAACCGTGGCATGGGGCCACCCGTGGGCACCAAATGCCAGCAGCCGGGCGGGCGGCGGGCACCGACGCCAGCGGGAGCCCTCCCCCAACAAGCTCGAGGGGCACGTGGGCCCAAACCCTCCCACGGAGCTCTTGGGAAGCAAACCTGATGACCTCAGCACATTTTTTCCAAACACACCCTTCTTCCCTCTTCCAAATCTCAGTGTCTTTGGGTGGTTTCCTGCAGAGAGGCCAGGGCAAGCCTGAGGGGCCTAAGAGTGGGCTCCTTCCTCCCTCCCAAAGGCGGCTCTCGGCCCCCACCCTCCCAGCCACCGTCCTGGCCTGCTTGGCTGGGACACTCGGCAGAGAAACCACAAATAATTTAGCTGTTTAGGAGAACGTCAGTCTGAGTTTCCATGGCAACAGCCTCTGGAGCCAGCTGCCCCTGCAGCTGACCACGTGCGGGGCCAGGCCAGCCCGCATCCCCGGGAAACGGGTCCACTCTGGGGTTCTTGCTTTTCCAGAATCTCCAGGCCGGCAGACGGGGTCCCCCAGGATGCAGAGGCTGGGCTAGGGGGTCTTGGAAGCCCACTGGCCTTGGAATGAGCAGGATCACTGCCTCGGGGAGGGAGGGGGTCAGAAACCCCGGAGCGAGCCCTGCCCCAGCCGTCATGCATCGGAGACTGCGGGCGCGGGCCCACCAGGAGCGTCACGGGTGCGTCCAGCCTGTCCCAGCACCCCAGGAGGCCAGCTCGTCTACGACCCTGTCCGCAAGCGGGGAGACGGAGGGTCAGTGGGAACCCACGGCTCGCCCTGCACGCAGCAGGCGTCTGGCCGCAGAGCCCCCCTCGGCCCCTCTCTCAGCCGCCCCTCGGAGGCCTCTGCCCGCTGCCTCTAAAGAGCAGAGGGGACTCCCGCCCCAGGGGACCCGGGAAAAACAGAGGCGAATGTCTCCTTGGGCTCGCTGTGACCGAGACCCGTCCCACCATCCTTAGTGGCCTAGTTCATCCTTTCCTGAGAGGGCTGTGCCCTCGCCACCCTCCCGATGATGAAGGGAGGCTCAGGGAGGGCAGGGGGTGACCTCGAGTCCATGGCCCCAGGTGGCAGGGCCCAGGTGGAGCCAGGCCAACTCATAACCGATGCCTGAGAGGCCTTCGTGCTGGCGCTGTGGACGCGGTCATGGCTCGTGCCTCCTGGAGTCCCGCAATGCCTGGAGTCGCCCGGGTCGACCTCTGACCCCGAGCACAGGCTCTCCACAGGCCCCCGGCACAGGGCAGAACGGTGCTTTGGGGGATGAGGCATTTCGGAGTCTCTGGAGCTGGGAGCAGGCCCCGTAGACAGCCCCAGGAACCCCGGGGCCTGGCCTGAGCTGGGCGCCCGGACACGTGGAAAGGAAGAGGAACAAGTCTGCCGTCCAGGACCTTGCCAGCTCGGGCCGGGGAAAGTTGTGTAGACAAACAGCCACAAAGCCACGGAAAAACATCATCCACGTGACCCTGACAGTCCTTAGCTGACAGCAAGGGCTGCGGGAAAGGGTGCTGGAGGAGGAGCAGGGAGGCCGGCCCTGAGCAGAGGGAGGGTGTGGAGCCCGATGAGTGTTAAAGCCGAGGCCCCTGCAAGGGGCAGAGACAGCCCAGGGCCGCAGGACATGCTTCTCTGCTGAAAATGCACAGCGACGTGGCCGGCCCTACACGTGGGCGACAGCGGGCCTGGAGTATGTACGATGCTCAGAGACGAGGTGACAACTCTGCACCTGACAGTCAACCAAAGGAAAGCGGTCTGTGTCTTTCATTTGTTCATTTGAAGCTCCGTGTCCCTACTTTGTCACCCAAAAAAAGGGATCTGAGGTGGCTTACAAAACACAAATGATACCACGTGATTTTTAGGAGGTAAAGAAATCAAGGGGGAGAAACATAAGACAAAGCAGAGGTAAAGTTAGTGGTCAAAATATATGCCGTAAGGTCTTCTATGAGTGCTGCTTGATGTAGCAGCAAATTTGACTCTGAGTTCCCTGGCAGCCAATGCAAAAAGGAAAACACACTCTGCCGTTCAATTCGCAAGGCACACAGGATAAAACAAAGAAGCTGCTGGAAGACGTTGCACTACAGCTACTTCTGAAAAAGAAGAGGAATTTCTTCCCGAGGTTGTCTTGACGAGGCCTGCATACTTAGCAGCTGGATAACAGCCCTGTAAAAAGTAAAGCGATGCCTCTTGCATCACCTCGAAGCACCCCTAGGGACAGGAGTGTGGCTCAGGCCTCCTGCAAGGGCTAATCCTGGGCAGACAAGCTCACCAGGAGGGTGACATATCTAAATCTAAGCCTTGCAACTCCCTATAACCATGAGCTTCTGCAAAGTCCCCGCCATCTTACAGGTAGGACCAAGACACTGCACCCAGGCAGGACACGAGTGAGCAGGAAGCACCACCTGAGAACTGGGTGCTCAAAACTGGCTGGAATCACCTGGGAGCCTATGAAAGCGCTGGCTCCTGGCTACACCCCCAGTTCTGAGCTAATCCGCTCTGGGTGCAGTCCAGGCACGAGGTGATTCTCATGTGCATCCAAGGTTAGAGGCCTGGCTCCAGGTGAGCTGGCTCACCTGTCTTCTGTGCAAAGCTCAGGACTCACGGTTTGGCAGGTGCCCAGCAGCAGAGAATCGGGGTGACACCCAGAGGAGCTCAGTGCCTAGGGGTGGCGGGGATGGAGGGCATTCTGATGGGCTGCGGGGCTCGACAGGAGGCCGCCCCCACTTCGGAATGGGGGTTAAACAACAACTATGGGAGTCCCCCCAAAATAACTTGGGGTCTGTGCCAAGCCCCAGTTAAATGGGTGCTGGGACCCTTCATTTTAATCCTTAGAACAGCTTCCCCCGAGGGTATCGCTCCGCTCAGCTGTGATTTCACGGAATTCAGGGGGAAGGTGTCCGTGGGAAAAGATGTTAACGATGCTCACCGGCCTTACCGTTTTCCCAAAGGCACACTTGGGTTTCCCCAAACTCCCAGCTCTCGGGGATTCAGGAACCGGCTTCACGGGGCCTTTTCTCCAGCACACTTGTTAACAAAAGCTGCTGACATCATTCTAGCCAAACCCGGTTATTTATTTATTTTTAATCATGTACGAAAGAAATCTCAGGGCTGGCACACCACCGAGCTGTGGACGCCGAAACCGCCCGGTAGGACCTTCCGAGGTAGAGTGGTGGAAACGCGTACCCACAGGTAGCCTGCGAGTCACATCAGACTTGTTCACGCTCGGTCAGCTGAACGTCGGAAGATGCGTGTCAAAGCCACGGCTCAGCCTTCGGATGGACGGACCCTGTGCCGTTCTCGACGGAGCTTACACACGGGGGGCCGGTCACCTTTTTAAAGAGATTTCCAGTTGGTGACAAAAGAATCCCGTCACGCGAAGGGTCACTATTTTTAACATAGCGATAACTCTGAAGAATGAAAAGGAAGAAATACTCTAAGTCAATAGGACGTGACAAGGGACGAGGAAAAAAAATCGAAACAATAAGAAATCCTGGGCGGTCTAACAGATGTGTGGCGAACAAGCTGGGTTAATGTTACACTAACGAACATCCCCCAAACGTCAGTGGCTTAAAAGTAGCCAAGCTCATTCCTTGCACACTCTGCCCGTCAGGTGGGAGGCATGTCGGTCAGTCCCCAGGCCCCGGATGCTTGGTGTCTGCACAGGCTTCTAAGATGCCGGGGGAGAGGCGACGGTGATGGGACTCTGGCTTCTAAGGTAGCATCCAGGGCACGGGGACCCTACCTTGAGCCGAGGAGAGCAGGAATCCACTATTTGTCCCAGAGACCACCGTGAAAAACACACTCCACCTCCCGTCAACTACGAAGACGGCAAGTCAGAGCATTCGGTTGTTTCCCAAAGATCCCAAAAACAAAAGCAAAGCAACGGTTCACGAAAACTTGCTGTCTCCCTTTTACAAATGTTTATTTTCTTGTTTTTGGTTTTTTTTTTTTTTTGAGTACTAAGTTAAGTATGCTTACCTCGACATCGGGGTTAGCGAGCACACACTGCAGATCGAATCTGCTGCCTGTTTTCGCACAGCTGGGAGCCAAGAGTGGTTTTTAAATAATTTTTAATGATTGAAAAATACATTAACATTTTTTGAACGATTGGGAAAATCAAAAGGTGACAGTTTTGTGACACACGATAATTACAGAAAATTAACATTTCAGTGTGCGTTACTGTAAAAAAAAAAAAAAAACACACTCACTTGCTTACAAATCCCTACTTGCAAAGGCAAAGTTGAGTAGTTGTGACAAAGACCGAACGTGGCCCACAAAGTCTAAAATACGTACTGTCTGGGACAAATACTTAACCTTTCTAGTGTTTCGGTGAAGGAAAGGGAGGGGCTGGGAACAGGGACAGTGGTGTCTCCCTCGGCTCCAGGG